>NC_092162.1:13814877-13912377 GCF_045791955.1 Oncorhynchus clarkii lewisi
GAATTTGAGATGCAATTGGCTTGAAAATGCTTTTTTATCATCCAACTCCAGCTGCGAGCCCAACATGAAGTCTAACCAGAATTAATGAACTCCCTTGACAAAAAGATTGAACCCTACAAACAAAAAAACTGAAGGCAAATGTTTTTGTGTTGTGTGTGTGTGTGTGTGTGTGTGTGTGTGTGTGTGTGTGTGTGTGTGTGTGTGTGTGTGTGTGTGTGTGTGTGTGTGTGTGTGTGTATGTGTGTGTATGTGTGTGAGTGTTAGGTGTGTGTGAGTGTTAGGTGTGTGTGTGTGAGAGAGCTACACCTCTCTCATACCAACCCCTGTTCTCTCTCCTCCTGCTGGTGGGTTGGCTAATGAGAAACCTGCCGTCCTGTCATTCACTGTGAACACATACACACACAGCCTTCCATTCCTCACCCACACACACACACACACACACTCTTCCACCCCCTCCCCTTCCTCACCCACACACACACAACCTTCCACCCCCCCCTTCCTCACCCACACACACAACCTTCCACCCCCCCCTTCCTCACCCACACACACAACCTTCCACCCCCCCCTTCCTCACCCACACACCCTCTCCACAGGAGGTGGAAGATTGTCCAACACGTGTCATCAATCATCTCCTGGGCTGCCTGATGGACGATGCCACTCAATCTGTCTTCCCCTAGCCACGACAGTCCCGGCCCAGCCTCCCTCTCTCCTCGGCGGGCAGAAAAAACATGGGCAAGGCTGGCAGAATGAGGATTGATGGAACACCCTGACTGAGTCCCAAATGGCACCCTCTTCCCCATAGGAAGAGGGCTGCCAAAGGCTGCTCAAAGGTAGTGTACTACACAGGGATAGGGACTCACACCCTGACTGACTGGCTGGGGTCTGGCACAGCCCCACCAGGGAACAGTGCTGTTGGGAACAGATTAGAAGGGGTGTCACTTCACAATCTGGGGCCTTGGTAAGACCGGTAGCAGCAGCGTTGTGGTGAGCGGAGCATCTGTACTTCTATCCACCCTTCAATTGATCTGTCCATCAATCTTTCCATTGATCTTTCCGTCAGTCTTTCCATTAATCTCCCATACATTTTCCAAAATTTTCCATAAATCTTTTCATCAATCTTTCCATTAATCTTTGCATCAATCTTTCCATCAGTCCATCCATCTATCATCAACTTGAGCCCTTAAACAGCAGCTGTGTAACAGTTCTACAGAGAGACTGGTGAATGAGTTTCTCTGCAACCAGTAAATTGTGTAAGCCATATTCTTGCCAGCTCAAAGGATGTAACGCCTCTCAAACAATCTTGGATGTCTCTGTTGAAAACCTACACACAGATGCGGATTGTCATGTACCGTTGCCTTGACTTGAGGAAAAGTGATGCAACGTGAGATTAATGCTTGTAATGCAAGAAGTTCTATATGACTCTGTACAGGAGAACACACCGAGCTCGAAACACCCCAGAACATTATTCTATGACCATCTATTATTCAGCTGTAGTTCTATTTGGGATTCCACTGTGTCTGAACAGATAACACACTCCCACATCAAAGATGCCAAAACAGCATCCACTAGCTACCACATCCAGCAGCTGGCAAACAGAAACCATTCATATTGCAGTGCCAAACGATTAAAGTCACTTAGTCCTTTTCATCATTGTTAAAGCAAGTAAATAAGGTCAAAGTGTACCTCCTCTCCTCTGGAGTGGGAAAGAAAGAGAAAACAAGGAGAAAAGTGGGTAGTGAATACAGAAACTGTAGCTGATGGGCCTTACACAGTAGTGAAGCTGGTGATTCTCTTCAACACTGCTGTTGAAGACTCTCCACTGAGTGTTAGAACTGGAAGCCTGAGCGTGTGTCTGTGTGTGTGTGTGTGTGTGTGTATGTGTATGTGTATGTGTGTGTGTGTGTGTGTGTGTGTGTGTGTGTGTGTGTGTGTGTGTGTGTGTGTGTGTGTGTGTGTGTGTGTGTGTGTGTGAAGGAGCAGAGCAGCCTGCGGGGGCTAGTGTGTGGGTGCTCGCTGAGCCTCTAACAGACGCTCTGCGTTTAGTCACCGCGTTTACCGCTCACAAAAGGGACAGCAAAGGCACAGGAGATAAAGGAGCGGCACAAATGATTTCTCTCATCCAACCAACACCACGGTAATCCAAGCCGCCCGAGCCAACCTGTTTTCTACCATTAGAGAATGACAGTGGGAATTGACGGCACTACAGCGCACCACACTAAAGGCTGTATGTTGGTATCTCTCTCCCCCTCTCTCTGTCTCTGTCTCTGTCTCTCTCTCTCTCCCCCTCTTTCTGTCTGTCTCATACTCAAACTCTTTCTCTCAAATTCTCTCTCTTGCAATCTCTCTCTTTCTCCCCCCTTTCTCTCATTCTCCCTCTCTCTTTCTCTCTCTCTCCCCACTCTCTCTCTCTCTCTCTCTCTCTCTCTCCCCCATTCTCCCGCATCTCTCTCTTGCCACCCCCCTCTCGCTCTCTCCCTCTCTCAAAAGGGAAGAAAGAAAAGAGAGATCAGACAGATAGATTTACGACACAACTCTCCTCCCAG
Source organism: Oncorhynchus clarkii lewisi (assembly GCF_045791955.1). Taxonomy (NCBI): domain Eukaryota; kingdom Metazoa; phylum Chordata; class Actinopteri; order Salmoniformes; family Salmonidae; genus Oncorhynchus; species Oncorhynchus clarkii. The sequence goes on from NC_092162.1 coordinate 13,817,421, forward strand.
CCACTCTAGATTTAATAAGAGACTCAGCGAGGAAGGCTGTGTGAGACACTGCTCTCATAAGTGCATTCACTCCCTGTGTCCTGCAGCTTAGGCTATGGATTGCTTACAGAATGGCTACTAAGCATGAGTGTGGAGTGTTTGGATAGGGGATCATCAGAGTGAAGCATCATTATATTTCACAGCAGCTATCACGGTTTGTATTCTGGAATCATAGTTTATTGAATCACAAGTGGATATGCGATGAGCATTTACGCTTGAAAACACTTTCTTGTCACATCTCAATACATTTTCATAAAGGGGCTATTCACCTTGTGCTTTTACTAATAAACATGGTGTGTAAGCCATGTCATCTTACCCTACCTAGCCTGTCGGTGAGTGCTCATTTGCCGTGGTCACGGGAGGGAACAAAAGAACCCAGACATGGAAAACAGAATCAATCATCAAAGCCTGGCTATTCCTGTCCACAGTGGTTCACCACCCTGCCACGTCTATGCATAGATTTCCTCTCAGTAGCACTGAACGCCAAGCCATTCTTTGTGCTTGCTTACTGGGTGACGATACAACCTCTAAATCAAACATAACGTTCCGTGTGCCGTCCTCAATCAAAATGAGAAAAAATGTCAAAGATTTTCCTTGCACAAGCGTGTGTGTGTGTGTGTGTGTGTGTGTGTGTGTGTGTGTGTGTGTGTAAGTGTGTGTGTGTGTGTGTGTGTGTGTGTGTGTGTGTATGTGTGTGTGTGTGGAGAGAGGGAGAGTTAAGTGTGTGTGTATGTGTTACTGTGTTATAAATATGTGTTTATACTCTCCTTCGATGCTCGACCACTGATTCTCAGACGGAGCTACTGCGGGATCAGGACCAGGCCGTCAGGGTGTTTCTTGTCCTCAAGCTAAACATCCGACTGCCCAATGGCGGCGGCGTGGGATTGCGGAAAGAAACGCTGGAAGGTCTCTTTACGAAAGGCCTTGAGTTTTGTCTCATAGCTCACCAAGGAAAAATGCTCACTAGGGCTGTGGCAGTCACGAAATTGTGTCAGCCGGTGATTGTCAAGCAAATAACTGTCAGTCTCATGGTAATTGACCGTTAATTAACATAAAACATTTAGCATCTCCTGGCCTCCGCACAGAGCCTACAAGCCATTTTTAAAAGTCTAATAAATCCATGCAATATGGCCTACACCTTCACAGTAAATCCATAATTTATTTTAGACAGGTCTAAAGAAGCATGATATGAAGAAAAGTAGAGCATACTCTGAGTTGTCCTCCATAAGATGAAGCCGGAGAGGATGGCTGTAAAGGTTTTCCTCCTCCTCTTCTGAGGAGGTGTAGCAAGGATCGGACCAAGTTGCGGCGTGGTAAGTGTCCATGTTTTTAATATGAAAAAACTGAACATGAACACTAATACAAAAACAATAAACATGAACAAAACCGAAACAGTATGGCGAACAAACACAGACACGGAAACAATCACCCACAAAACAACAGTGAAACCCAGGCTAGCTAAGTATGATTCTCAATCAGAGACAACTAACGACACCTGCCTCTGATTGAGAACCATACTAGGCCGAACACAGAAAACCAATCTAGAAACACAAAACATAGAATGCCCACCCAACTCACGTCCTGACCAACTAAAACAAACAAATAACACAAGAACTAGGGTCTGAACGTGACAATGGCAGATGTTTTAGGTGCCCCCGGCCGATTGTGTTTTTTGTTGGTTTATGTGTGTTGTTTGTAACTTATTTTGTACATAATGTTGCCGCTACCATCTCTTATGACCGAAAATAACTTCTAGACATCAGGACTGCGATTACTCACCATGGAATTAGCAGAGTCCTCTTTTTCCTTTCACGACTCTGACAAGTCAGACGCGAAGGATACACTTATTCCTCGGGAACAGATCCCCGTGATCTGCATGAAGTGGAGGCGAAGGTCGGGCTGCCTTCTGAGAATTCGTAGGCGATCGAATAAACCCCCACTTCCCTCCATTCTACTAGCCACATTTGTGGACAATAAAATCAATGAGATCCGCAGAAGATTAAACTACCAACGGAACATTAAAAACTGTAACGTGGCTGAACGTCAACAACATCAACATTCAGCTGGCTGGTTATGCGATGTACCGGCAGGATAGAACAGCGGCGCCTGGTAAGACAAGGGGCTGCGGTCTATCTATTTTTGTAAACAACAGCTGGAGCACGATATCTAAGGAAGTCTTGAGCCATTGCTCGCCTGAGGTAGAGTATCTCATGATAAGCTGTAGACCACACTACCTACCGAGAGAGTTATCATCTGTATACTTTGTAGCTGTTTACATACCACCACAGTCAGTGGCTGGCACTAAGACAGCATTGAATGAGCTGTATTCCGCCATAAGCAAACAGGAAAACACTCACCCAGAGGCGGTGCTCCTAGTAGGGACTTTAATGCAGGGAAACTTAAATCCATTTTACCAAATTTCTATCAGCATGTTAAATGTGCAACCAGAGGAATAAAAACTCTGGACCACCTATACTCAGACACAGAGACACATACAAAGCTCTCCCTCGCCCTCCATTTAGCAAATCTGACCATAATTCTATCCTCTTGATTCCTGCTTACAAGCTAAACTTAAAGCAGGAAGCACCAGTGACTCGATCAATAAAAAAGTGGTCAGAGGAAGCAGATGCTAAGCTACATGAATGTTTTGCTAGCACAGATTGGAACATTTTCCGATGGCATTGAGGAGTACACCACATCAGTCATTGGCTTCATCAATAAGTGCATCGAGGATGTCGTCCCCACAGTGACTGAACTTACATACCCCAACCAGAAGCCATGGATTACAGGAGGCATACACTCTGAGCTAAAGGCTAGAGCTGCCGCTTTCAAGGAGCGGGACTCTAACCCGGAAGCTTATGAGAAATCCCGCTATGCCCTCCGACGAACCATCAAACAGGCAAGGCATCAATACAGGAATAAGATCGAATCGTACTACACTGGCTCTGATGCTCGTCGGATGTGGCAGGGCTTGCAAACCATTACAGAATACAAACGGAAGCACAGTCGAGAGCTGCCCAGTGACACAAGCCTACCAGATGAGCTAAACTACTTCTATGACCGTATCGAGGCAAATAATACTGAAACATACATGAGAGCACCAGTTGTTCCGGAAGACTGTGTGATCACAATCTCCACAGCCAATGTGAGTAAGACCTTTAAACAGGTCAACATTCACAAGTCCGCTGGGCCAGACGGATCACCAGGATGTGTACTGCGTGCATGCGCTGACCAACTGGCAAGTGTCTTCACTGACATTTTCGACCACTCCCTATCCGAGTCTGTAATACCAGCATGTTTTAAGAAGACCACCATAGTCCCTGACTCCGCTGCACAAGCTCTGTCAGGAGAAATGGGCCATAATACACCCAATTTATTGTGGGAAGAATTTTTACGAGGATTAAATGTCAGGAATTGTGAAAAACTGAGTTGAAATGTATTTGGCTAAGGTGTATGTAAACTTCCGACTTCAACTGTAATTTGCAAGTGATAGGATGATATTTTCACCAATCAGATTATTCTTGATTTAATCTTGTCTTTTTTTAATTAAATGTTTTTATTGAATATCCGAAACATACAATATACTTGCAGTGAAGCCGCTCAACAACTACATCATACCAGTCATCCAACAGACTCCCATTCATAGCGACACACAGAAGCATCCAAGGTCAATGCCCTGCTCAAGGGCTCGTTAACAGATCTCCCACCAGACTAAAACACATGAACCAGAACCCTCCAAGATCCCCCACAGTACCCCAATAGCTGTCCCTCAACCATTCGAGAAAAAAATACAATTAATTCCATTCCCCAACCCCAAGAACCCCCCAATGCACCAACAACCAGGAGAATGAACTAAAGAAAAAACATAAGAAAACAGCAAATAACAAGGCAAAAAAAGGACATCAAGGGCAACTAAAATCATAACAGCAATGCCAACTGTTTGGGTGAATGTCTGGCACTATTACATGTACAGTATGTGTGTGTTCTTGTATGCATTTATTTGAATGAGAGTGTGTGTATATGCATGTATACAAACACCTGCACAACATCAGCCTCAGGCAAACCGGCATTAATTGTAAAAACACTGCCCCTCGGTATCATTCAAACATACTTTGATTATGTTTATTTTAACCCTGTCTTTACAGATACTACATAATATATTTGTAACATTAGTTTTGATATAGAATGGACCATTATCATGCACCTGTATCGAAACCAATTTATGCACTTAAATAGCGAACGAAGAATGCTTTTTCCCGTGGTTTATTTTCATGACGGCCAGGTAGGCTCTATTCTTGTTGTAAATATAAGCAATGTGCTTAATATTAGGAAAGTTGAGAAATAAATATAGTAGTTCTATAGAAAGCTGATAGGATCCTCCTCTTTTTATTAGAAGCCATCACTCTGTTTTCTCCTGCAATTGCATAGCCTATAGAAATGTTGCGCAACATGAGCTCATGGGCTCTCATGAAGTGTTTGATTGGATTTTCTAATACATTTGCATTGATGTCAGAGTGATTAGAGGGACAATAGAGTGCTGAGTCTCTGTCAGTTAGCAAGTTTGATAGGCAACTAATGATCAGCAGCAGAATCAGAGCTTGGAGAACCTAATTACTGTGACTAAACGGTCATGTGGAATTTGACTGCTCTCATGACTCGTGACCACCGGTGTGGCTGTAATATGTTCACTGCAACAGCCCTAGTGCTCACATGTCACAACAAGACAGGTGTCTGCGTCATTTCATTTCTCAAACGGCATAAAGACTGCATCTTGCCCACCAGCACCCCGGCTATACATATGAACTACCTATGCACTGGCTGAATAGGAACACAACATATGCACTTAGAATAAAATAGCCTTGCTCAAGGGCACAACAGCAGGAGATGGAGTTCAGTTCCATTTTTGCGTTGCCCTGGCCCAGGGCTTGAACCAGCAACCTTCTGGCTGCTGGTCCACCTCTCCATGGCTCCTGCTTCACTGTAAGGGGTTAAAGGCCATAAAGCAAGCATAACAGCATGCCATGAAGTCACAGGAAAAGGAAGAAGAAGAATTCCAAATAACACACCTGGTTGACAGAGCTGTTAACTACAGCCAGGTCTAGACAACTTGGGAATCAGAGAGGATCAAGAGGCCTTAACCCGCCAAACAAGTTAAAGGGAAAGTCACTTGTCAACCCATTGCAAAGCCAGTGGTGCAGCATTTTAACACTCGTCATTAACCAAGGAGTCTAATTCTCCCCTTTAACCAAAAGAACACACCAACTTAAAGACAGACAGTCTGTATGTCTGTCTATCTGTCTGGAGGCTGGACAGAACAGATGTAAGTACAGCAGACTCTGTCCAGACAGACGGACGGACAGACAGACAGACAGTGTTATTTTGCTGTATGATCGTGGAACAACGTGTCTGTTTTAAAGAGCAGTACAGCTAATTCAAATATTCACAAACATTTCTCGGTAGAGGCAGAGTAGCGTTGGGAGTCGGAGTACGATGAGGCATTAAAGCATCCAGCGCCCAGTTCGATGCAGCTGCCGAGTCAGAGAGAGGTGCCACGGTTACTCCTTCCCCTCTGATTGGCTGCTAAAATTAAGACTTCTAAAAATACAGCCTGCCTTGGCTGAGGCTTGGAGAACTGACACATCCATATGCATGAGAACCGTGTTCCGTCTCCACTCTGTCTGTTAGCCGTGGACAGGCCATCTGCTCTGCTCTGCGGTGCTGAGCCTGAGTCCCAGGACACATCTCCGGGACACGTGACAGACTGAGCTATAAGGAGTCATGCGTACTATCTAATGATAGGCAATGCCCCCATGCCATATGGTGGCCTGGTCCAGTGGGGGAATACCAATATGATCACAATCGTCTTGAAGAACAAGAGGCCATGTCCTCCTATAATCTCTACTCAGCACAGCCAGAAGAGGACTGGCCACCTAACAGAGTCTGGTTCCTCTCTACGTTTCTTCCTAGGCTCCTGCTTGTTTAGGGAGTTTTTCCTAGCTACTGTGCTTCTGCATCTGCAATATGCTTGCTCTTTCGGGTTTTAGGCTGGGTGTCTGTACAGCACTCTGTGAAAACCTCTGTTGTAAAAAGGGTTTCAAAAAATAAATGTGATTGATTAATTGACTGACAGTGTGTCATGGAGGTCAATACTACTTGTCTTACAAGTACTGTGTGTGTGGGCAAGTTGGTGTATGGCTATGTGTGTGTGTGTGTTTCTGGTTTCTGTTTGTATGCACAGAGTAGGTAAACTACATGTGTGTATGTGTGCTCAGACATACCTGCGTGTGTGTGTGTGTGTGTGTGTGTGTGTGTGTGTGTGTGTGTGTGTGTGTGTGTGTGTGTGTGTGGACCCACGAGCATATGTGTGTGGCTATATCTAGGTCTAAATGCCGCCACGTACCTGTTGGATGAAGACCTGAGCTCCTCGGGGGCTGAGCAGTAGGATGGCCCGTCTCAGTGTGTCCCTGTAGCGGTTGAGCTCCTCTGTCCTCATGGTGTTGAAGAGGTTCGAGAAGACCTTACTGATGTTCCTGTCCACTCTCTGTAGAGATACGTCCAGCCCCTGCCGAGACGTCTGGTCCAGGAAACCCTGTAGGCCGCGGATATCTGAGGGGAGGGAGGAGAAGCGGATGAGTGGGGTTGGACTGACTGGACTCACTGACTCTGAATCCACTGACTCTGAACTCAGAAACCCCTCCATCCTCCTGCAGATCCCTATGAGTAATTGAAGCTTAATGTATAATTAGGCATTCATTGCACTTTCCACAGATTTCACTCAGATTCCCCTTTCAATAGCATATTACAAATCAAAGTGTATTTGTCACGTGCGCTGAATGTGAAATGATTACATAAAGGCCCTAACCAACAGTGAGATTTTCAAGTAAAAAATAGGTATAGGTATTAGGTGAAAAATAGATAAGTAGATAAACAAATACAACAGTAAAAATACAGTGAAAAATAACACTAGCGAGGCTATATAAAGTAGCGAGGCAATATACAGGCACCAGTTATTCGGGCTAATTGAGGTAGTATGTACATGAATGTATAGTTAAAGTGACTATGCATATATGATAAACAGAGAGTAGCAGAGTAAAAGAGGGGTTGGGGAGGCAATGGAAATAGTCTGGGTTGCTATTTGATTACTTGTTCAAGAGTCTTATGGCTTGGGGGTAAATACTGTTGAGAAGCCTTTTGGTCCTAGACTTGGCACTCTGGTACCGCTTGCCATGGGGTAGTAGAGAGAACAGTCTATGATTGAGGTGGCTGGGGTCTTTGACAATTTTTAAGGCCTTCCTCTGACACCGCCTGGTGTAGAGGTCCTGGATTGCAGGCAGTTTAGCCTCAGTGATGTACTGGGCCGTGCGCACTACTCTCTGTAGTGCCTTGCGGTCAGAGGCCGAGCAGTTGCCGTACCAAGCAGTGATGCAACCAGTCAGGGTGCCAGAGATGTTGTAGTTGTAGAACCTTTTGAGGATCCCATGCCAAATAATTTAGTTTCCTGAGGGGGAATAGACTTTGTTGTGCCCTCTCCACGACGGTCTTGGTGTGTTTGGACCATTCTAGTTTGTTGGTGATGTGGACACCAAGGAACTTGAAACTCTCAACCTGCTCCACTACAGCCCTGTCGATGAGAATGGGTGCATGCTCGGTCCTCGTTTCCTGTAATCCATAATCATCTCCTTTGTCTTGATCATGTTGAGGGATAGGTTGTTATTCTGGTACCACCAGGCCAGGTCTCTGACCTCCTCCCTATAGGGTGTCTTGTTGTTGTCGGTGATCAGGCCTACCACTGTTGTATCATCTGCAAACTTTATGATGGTGTTGGAGTTGTGCCTGGCCATGCAGTCGTGGGTGAACAGGGAGTACAGAAGGGGACTGAGCACACACCCCTGAGGGGCTCCAGTGTTGAGGCTCAGCGTGGTCTATGTGTTGCTATCTACCCTCACCACGTGGGGGCGGCCCGTCAGGAAGTCCAGGATCCAGTTGCAGAGGGAGGTGTTTAGTCCCAGGATCCTTAGCTTAGTGATGAGCTTTGAGGGTAATATGGTGTTGAACGCTGAGCTGTAGTCAATAAACAGCATTCTCACATAGGTGCTCCTTTTGTCCAGGTGGGAAAGGGCGGTGTGGAGTGCAAAAGAGATTGCACCATCTCTGAATCTGTTTGGGTGGTATGTAAATTGGAGTGGGTCGAGTGTTTCTAGGATAATGGTGTTAATGTGAGCGATTACCAGCCTTTCAAAGCACTATGGTGGTCTGCTTAAAACATGTTGGTATTACAGACTCAATCAGGGACATGTTGAAAATATCAGTGAAGACACCTGCCAGTTGGTGAGCACATGCCCGGAGAACACGTCCTGGTAATCTGTCTGCCTTGTAAATGTTGACCTGTTTAAAGGTCTTACTCACGTCGGCTGCGGAGAACGTGATCACACAGTCGTCCGGAACAGCTGATGCTCTCATGCATGCCTCAGTGTTGCTTGACTCGAAGCGAGCATAGAAGTGATTTAGCTCGTCAGGTAGGCATGTGTCACTGTGCAGCTCGTGGCTGTGCTTCCCTTTGTAGTCTGTAATAGTTTGCAAGCCCTGCCACATAAGACGAGCGTCGGAGCCGGTGCAGTACGATTCAATCTTAGCCCTGTATTGGCGCTTTGCCTGTTTGATGGTTTGTCTGATGGCATGGCAGGATTTCTTATAAGCTTCCGGGTTAGAGTCCCGCACCTTGAAATTGACAGCTCTACCCTTTAGCTCTGTGCGAATGTAGCCTGTAATCCATGGCTTCTGGTCGGGGTATTTACGTTCAGTCACTGTGGGGACGACGTCCTCGATGCACTTATTGATAAAGCCAGTGACTGATGTGGTATACTCCTCAAAGCCACCGGAAGAATCCCGGAACATGTTCCAGTCTGTGCTAGCAAAACAGTCCTGTAGTTTAGCATCTGCTTCATCTGACCACTTTTTTATAGACCGAGTTTCTGGTGCTTCCTGTTTTAATATTTGCTTGTAAGCAGGAATCGGGAGGATAGAATTGTTGTCAGATTTACCAAATGGAGGGCGAGCGAGAGCTTTGTATGCGTATAGGTGAGCGCATTTAACATGTTGATAGAAATGAGGTAAAACTGATTAAAGTTTTCTTGCATTAAAGTCCCCAGCCACTAGGAGCGCCGCCTCTGGGTGTGCGGTTTCCTGTTTGCTTATTTCCTTATACAGCTGGCTGAGTGCAATGGCTGACTGGTGATAAATAAACAGCCACGAAAGGTATGTATGAAAACTCTCTTGGCACATGGTGTGGTCTACACCTTATCATAACATACTCTACTTCAGGTGAGCAAAATCCATAGACTTAGACTTAGATTTCATGCACCAGCTGATCTTTACAAATATGCAAAGACCGCCACCCCTTATGTGCTGTTCTATCTAGCCGGTGCAGCGTATATCCGGCTAGCTGAATATCCTTGTCATCATTCAGCCACGATTCCGTGAAACATAAGATGTTACAGTTTCTGATGTCACGTTGGTAGGATATTCGTGATCGTAACTCGTCTAATTTATTGTCCAATGATTGCACGTTGGCAAGTAATATTAACGGTAACGGCAGCTTTCCCAGTCGCCTTCTGCGTATCCTTACGAGGCACCCCGCACCTCTGTACCTGTGTCTCTTTCTCTTGCCAATGACGGGGATGTTGGCCTTGTCGGGTGTTTGAAGTACGTACTCTGCGTCCTGCTTGTTGAACAAAAAATCTTAGTCTAAACCGAGGTGAGTGATCGCTGTCCTGACATCCAGAAGCTCTTTTTTGCCGTAAGATACGGTTGCAGAAACATTATGCAAAAAATAAGTTACAAATAAGGCAAAGAAAACCCACATAATAGCACTATTGGTTAGGCGCCCGTAAAACTGCTGCCACTTCTTCCGGCGCCATTTTACAATATTTTGACTAAATGTAAAAGTAAATGTAATCTTGTCACTGTGATCGTTACAACATGGTACTTCTATTGTTAGCCCATGACTAGAATACAAAAATAATGCATTCTCTACATGCTGACAAGGACTGTAATATACATAAATGCACACAAAAAACACCATGCTTTGAACTTTTGCAGTGTTTTGGCTTGAATAACAGCAGTACAGAACAGAGCAACCCTGATCCCACACTGTGGAGTAAATTGCTGTAGGCAGTTCAGTGAGTGTTCAGCTGAGGGAGAGTTGTGGAGGAGGCCTGGGTAAATCAATGCTTACTTTATTGTGTTCTCGGGGCTTCTTACTCACAGTCCTAGCCTATCCTGTGGGCTCTTGTAGCTAGCACCAAGGCCCCCTATATACAAGTCATCTTCCTTTGTCTGGAAGTCACAATTCAGCCCAGAATAGAGCGGTTTCATTGCTAGAATTACATGTTGAATGCTCTTCTTGGTGTTATAACTTCTTCAGCTATCACCCAAGTGAGAAGTTTGAAATGTCTGGGAAAGAGAGTTGTGTGGTGACAGGTGGGTTATTCAAAAAAATCTCTCCTTCTCCTCTTATCTATTTGGATTGACATATGCCTTGTGGTGAGTTATGTTTGGCTCTCTACCGTACTCATATGCTGCTTCCTCTCTCCGGAGTGGCAAAAACTTGGCTTAGTCTATGTTTCCATGGTGAAAAAGGAGACAATACCAGGTCTTCTCACCAATGCCGGTTGTTATAGTCTCTACAAAACAACAACAAACTACAAACATGTCTCTCGCAATTACCTGTTGTTGATTCATCATGAAGGGTACAGTTAGCAGTTCCTTGTGAGGGGGCGCATTCCTCGTCAGAGAGAACCTGGAAATGATCTGTATTAATCAAGATGCTAGCACCACTTCTTGGCTTGAGGAGGAGATTACTATGTCATACATATGACTGCTAATGTCTAATCCCTTTTCTTCCTGTAACCCCTGCAGGTAGCACTTCATGCCTTGCTGTGAAACTCATTACACCGTGCAGTTTGCATGTTTTTTCCCCTGTTATTTTTATACCGTATGGATATTGTGAGACTTAAGGTTTTCTCTTATATTTCACGTGTAGGTCATATCCAACAGGACTGAAGTACTGTAACTCAACACCTGCAAATATAGAGTGATACATACTTTATGGTGGACCAGAATCGGGGGGAAACCCCAGAAACTGCTCCGTATCATTCAAAGCCTAACTGCTGGTGGGATCGAGAAATCCTTGTTTATGAAAATTTGAGATTAGCATTTTCCTCACTTTCCCTCAACTAATCCCTACAGATTACAGCCCAAATCTTTTGTCGGCTGCTCAGAGAGTGGCAGCAATGGGCTCCACAAAGCTCCCTCGCCTCGCCTCAAGGACTTCAGCAACAGCTGCTGTGGTCCCAGTGAAATTTAACACATGGGACACATGGGGGGGGGGGGGGGGGATCATAACAAGTAGCATAAGAGATAACCATAGAGGAGCTGGGGAGCAAATCCCATCAAAGAGGGCCCATCTCCAGTCACCTCTCCACTGGCGGGTAACAAATTAGATTTTACAGGGGATTTTATTCTCTCTCTATCTCTCTCTCTCTCTCTCTCTCTCTCTTTTGTGATGTTATTAAAAACTGTATAGTCCAGTTTTCATCAAATATGATGTGAATACAATATCAAAAGTGATGAAGCTATTTGTGTTAAGATAGGAATGTGATTTTAGTTTTCTAATGAGATAATAGTTTTTGATAACCTTTGCATATTAAGTAGCCACACCACGAGTGAGGTCAGAGAACTGGTCAGCATGACGGAACGTCCCTTTTGAACAAGAGTGCATAAAGGCTTAGAAGAGTAATCAACCTTTAGACCAGGGAACGTGAGGCAGGGAGCTGCACGTTTGGAATGGTTGATGCTTTGAAACTCAACAAAGAAATGAACTCACCTTCCTTTGGACCAGAGAGACATAGAGCTGCAGCTCATGTCCATTGTGGTCTGAGTCCTGAATACCAACACGAGGAGGAAGTGGCGAGATGCTCACCTCAGACAATCACTGGTACTACCAGTTTGAAATGAAAAAAGTTTGAAATATCCAATAAATGTCGTTCCACTTCATGATTGTGTCCCACTTGTTGTTGATTCTTCACAAAAAAATACAGTTTTATATCTTTATGTTTGAAGCCTGAAATGTGGCAAAAGGTCGCAAAGTTCAAGGGGGCCGAATACTTTCGCAAGGCACTGTATGTATGTGTGTGTGATTTCTGTGTTATTATTTAGTTAGCTAGTAAATAAATGATTAAACCAATTTGTGTACTACTGAATAATGCACAGGCTGGGGTTTTTGCAGATCCAAGAAGGTTTGGATCGTTCAGAATGAGTATTTGATAAGAGGTAATGATTAATAAGATGACTGTTTATCGATGAAATACGTAAAGACCTTATAGAGTTTAATTTGGGAGATGGTGACTCTCTTAACAACTTCTTCTGTGGTGCCCCAAATCCTAATGAGCTAATTGTTACATGATTAATTATAATCGGGTAACAATTAAACATAGTTAATTGGTTATATAAATAACAGTCATCAGATTAATGAAAGTAAAGTCATGACACATTCCAGTTTGCTCTGCTTTTTTTGTAAATTCTTTCCAATGTGTCAAGTAATTAACTTTTTGGTTTCTCATGTTTTGGTTGGATCTAATTTTGTTGCTGTCATGGTGCTCTGTCTGTTTGTGTTTGTGAACCGAGCCCCAGGATCAGCTTGCTCTTCTCCAGGTTAATTTCTCTGTAGGTGATGGCTTTGTTATGGACGGTTTTGGAATCGCTTCCTTTTAGGTGTCAGTAGAATTGAACAGCTCTTTTCTGGATTTGGATAATTAGTGGGTATCGGCCTAATTCTGCTCTGCATGCATTATTAGTTTTTTTTACACGTAGGATATTTTTTCAGAATTCTGCATGCAGTCTCAATTTGGTGTTAGTCCCATTTTGTGAATTCTTTAATTCATCAAACAATCTCTAGTAGCTAGCCAGTCCTCTCTCTCTCTCGTTCTGTTTCTTTCTCATTCTCTCTGCTATCCCTCTCTCATCTCCCTCTCTCCTGCTCCTATGATGTGAGTCATCATGAAGGCTGCTACTACCACGTGAGGAGAGCACACACACACATCCACCAGCATGCACAGGAACACGCACACTAACCCCAACCACACACACAGAGACCTCCTAGGTGATGAGAGGTGCTGTGTGATACAAGCTGACAGCCCAAATATGGGCTTTTGTGTAACAGTGCTGCTGCCAAAGCAATGGATCGAGACAAAAGCATGCATGAGAGGCGACTATGTGACGTCCTATTGCAATCATCCATCCCTCCTCTCAACACTGCATGACATAGTCAAATGAGTCAGATGATGTCAGTGGATGGGTTGTATATGTAATCATAACAGGGCTACAATAGAAAAAGGAAACAACCAAACATTCCATCACACAATCATCAAACTCTGCAGGGAGATGTGCAAGACAGAGGAAGTCATAGCATTGCAAAACGAGGCTTTACATTCGAAGAGGGGATATGTTGCGTCATTCTTTGCCACTGGCAGCCTAGAGGAACTTCAGGTTGACCCCAGGCACAAAGGCGTCAGAGGAGGGATGGAGAGATGAAAGGATAGAGGGATAGAGAGATGGAAGGATAAAGGGGTGGAGAGATGGAAGGATAGAGGGATGGAGGGAGGAAAGGATGGAGAGATCAAACTAGTAGGGGAAACAGAACAGCTCATAGGATGATATCACAAGCCATAGTTGATGTAGAGTTTAATCTGTTAGAGGTTACATCACACCTCGTGATTTATGAGTGGGGTGTGGCATGAGGTGATAAAATGAGGCTATAAGATATACAAATATAACAAATATTGTAACTGTGGGATCCATGATCTGATTGATTTGATCTGGAAGGGTTGGTGTGTGTGTCTGTCTTTCATTAATGTGTAAGGGGGGGTTGTTAGTCTGATTAGTTTAGGCAATCAAGGCTGAGAGTGTCACGTTCTGACCTTAGTTCCTTTGTTAAGTCTTTGTTTTAGTATGGTCAGGGTGTGATTTGGGGTGGGTAGTCTATGTTCTTTTTTTCTATGTTGTGGTTTTGTGTTTGGCCTGGTATGGTTCTCAATCAGAGGCAGGTGTCGTTCGTTGTCTCTGATTGAGAATCATACTTAGGTACCCTTTTCCCCCACCTGTTTTGTGGGAAGTTAACTTTGTCTTTGTTCAGGGCATAGCTTCACGGTTTGGTTTTCGTTCTTCATTTTGTCGGCATACATTTTTGAATAAAGAGAAAATGTACGCTTACCATGCTGCACCTTGGTCCAGTCCTTCAGCCAGCCGTGACAGAGAGGCTGTATCCATTGATAGGATGTCCTGCTCTTTGTGTCATGCACTTTGATCAGACAAATGTTCAGACTTGATGGTTGTAACAGCAGAAAGACAATAGGGTAGGTGTCTGGGGTGGAATTTTGGGGTGGGTGTGTTGATTCTATTTTTTTTTTTGTCCTATTTCAACAATGTTTCATTTACTAGCAAAATATGTGATTTTGTTTTACAAGTATGTGGAACATTTTCACACCTCTAAGCACAAAAATGTAATCAGGTCATCAAAATGCTCATGTTTCAAAACTATACGGATGTTTTCAATTGACTGAGTACAACAAAGAAATACACAAAGTCATTTGTTCACTGATCCAAATCCCTTTCTATCTGCTTTTCAAAATGCAATATTCACTTCACTTTGATTTTCTTGTCATTTGTTAACAATATAATTAACTAACTTCTCAAATCTGATAACTTCAGAGACAAAATTATGTAAGGCCTAGTGAATGTACACTACATGACCAAAAGTATGTGGACACCTGCTCGTCGAACATCTCATTACAATATCATGGGCATTAATATGGAGTTTGTCAACCCTTTGACACTACAACAGCCTCCACTCTTCTGGGAACATTGCTGGAACATTGCACAGGGAACTTGGTTCCATTCAGCTACAACAGCATTGGTGAGGTCGGGCACTGGCTCGCAGTCGGCGTTCCAATTCATCCCAAAGGTGTTAGATGGGGTTGAGGTCAAGGCTCTGTGCAGGCCAGTCAAGTTCTTCCACACTGATCTGGACAAACCATTTCTGTATGGACCTCGCTTTGTGCATGATGGCATTGTCATGCTTAAACAGGTAACAGGTATATTTCACTGGTCATCCCCAAAGCCAACACTTCCTTTGGCCGCCTTTCCTTCCAGTTCTCTGCTGCCAATGACTGGAACGAATTGCAAAAATCACTGAAGTTGGAGTCTTATATCTCCCTCTCTAACTTTAAGCATCATCTGTCAGAGCAGCTTACCGATCACTGTACCTGTACAACACCAATCTGTAAATAGCACACCAAACTACCTCATCCCCATATTGTTGTTTACCCTCTTGCTCTTTTGCACCACAGTATCTCTATTTGCACATCAATCACTCCAGTGTTAATGCTAAATTGTAATTATTTCGCCTTTATGGCCTATTTATTGCCTTACCTCCCTACTCTTCTACATTTGCACACACTGTACATAGATTTTTATATTGTGTTATTGACTGTACGTTTGTTTATGTGTAACTCTGTACTGTTGTTTTTGTTGCAATGATTTGATTTATCTTGGCCAGGACGCAGTTGTAAATGAGAACTTGTTCTCAACTGGCCTACCTGGTTAAATAAAGGTGAAACAAAAATAAAAAAATAATTTAATAAACAGGCCTTCTCCAAACTGTTACCACAAAGTTGGAAGCACAGAATGAATTATCTAGAATGTCATTGAACGCTGTAGCGTTAAGAGTTCCCTGAAACTAAGGGGTCTAGCCCGAACCATGAAAAACAGCCTCAGACCATTATTTCTCTTCCACCCAACTTTAGAGTTGGCACTATGCATTGGTGCAGGTAGCGTTCTCCTGGCATACGCCAAACCCAGATTCATCCGTCGGACTGCCAGATGGTGAAGTGTGATTCATCACTTCAGCCGACATGTGGCATTGCACACGGTGATCTTAGGCTTGTGTGCAGCTGCTTGGCCATGGAAACCCATTTTATGAAGCTCCCGATGAACAGTTCTTGTGCTAACGTTGCTTCCAGAGGCAGTTTGGAATTCGGTAGTGAGTGTTGCAACTAAGGACAGACGATTTTTGCTTCAGCACTCGGCTGTCCCGTTCTATGAGCTTGTGTGGCCTACCACTTCGCTTAGCCGTTGCTGCTCCTGGACGTTTCCATTTCATAATAACAGCACTTACAGTTGACCAGGGCATTTCTAACAGGGCAGAAATTTGACGAACTGACCTGTTGGAAAGGTAGTCACTGAGCTCTTTAGAAACAGCCTTTACCGAGAAAGGTGCAACAAACCAAAATCATCTAGTCAGCAGCAGTCCTGTGGGCGAAAACAGCTTGTTGATGAGAGGTCGAAGGTGAATGGCAAGAATTGTGCAAGCTAACAGGAGGGGCACAGTAGATCAGTGGTGAGCGGACCGGCACCTCGGAACACACAACTTGTCAGTCTTTGTCATGTATTTCAGCAGTTTATCACACTGGGTTCCACTCCTGTCAGCTGATAACCAAAAGAAGCAGCTCCAATGGGGACGCGATCACCAGCACCGGACAATTGAGGGGTGTAAAACGTTGCCTGGTCCGAATAATCCCAGTTCCTGCTGCGTCATTCCTGATGGCGGAGAGGATTTGGCGTAAGCAGCATGAGTCCATGGACCCATCCTCCCTGGTGTCAACGGTACAAGCTGATGGCAGTGGTGTAATGGTGTGGGGAATGTTTTCCTGGCACAGAAAATATGTCAGTACTGTACTACTATACTAATACTATATTGTAACATACTACTATCCAAGATGGTAAACCTTTACACGTACCCGTATACGGGGCGGCAGGGTAGCCTAGTGGTTAGAGCGTTGGACTAGTAACCGGAAGGTTGCGAGTTCAAACCCCCGAGCTGACAAGGTACAAATCTGTCGTTCTGCCCCTGAACAGGCAGTTAACCCACTGTTCCCAGGCCGTCATTGAAAATAAGAATTTGTTCTTAACTGACTTGCCTGGCTAAATAAAGGTAAAATAAAATAAAAAATAAAAAAAAAATACGGGTTGAAAATGGCAAATTTGGGCACTGATAGGAACCTAAAATGGATCGCAGTGGCTGTACAGTACCATGATATAAATGACATCAGAGCTCAGGCTCTGCACTTCACAGCACTTTATGGGTTTTGATTGATAGCTGTTCTGAATTTGAGCACTGCACGTGACAGAAGTTGCCCAATTTAGCCGGAGGGAGGGGGGAAACTTCTTGTCACGTGTGGTGCTCAAGTTCAGAGCGGCTGTCAATCAAAACACGTACAGTGCTGTGAAGTGCATAGCTTGCCGAGTGCTGGGATGAGTGCACATTTTGCTCCAATCCCCACAAAGGACAACGATTTTAATTATGCCACAATGATACTCACAATTGTTGTTTTTTATGTGTAGATGCATTTTATTTTCTATATCCTGCTGTTTTGAAGAAAAATTGTGACTTTTACATGTTTATCTCTGCTGACAGGTGTGACATTTTGCCTTTAGGAGACATATTTTTCTCTTTGTGGATGAGAGATTTCTGCTATTGAATATCCATAAAAACACCTGGTATGACCTTTCAGCTAGCTGTGAGTAATGAGCAGAGATTGGACCGGAGGAAGTTGGAAGGCAGACGATGGAATTCAATAGAATAGAAGCCGCCATACAAAGCCACCAATGTTGATGCTGTGTTGTCATTGGCAAACCACTGTGTCACGTTCGTCGTATGAATCAGACCAAGGCGCAGCGTGGTATGTGTACATTCTTTAATATTATAAGAATGAACACTGAACAAACTAACCAAAATAACAAAACGACACGTGAAGCTATACAAATGAATGCTGACACATAGACAAGAGCCCACAACGATAAACAGCTGCCTCTGATTAGGAACCATATCAGGCCACCATAAACATACAAATTAAATAGACTTACAAAACCCCTAGACAATACAAAAAGTAGCATACCCACCCACATCACACCCTGACCTAACCAAAATATATAGAAAACAGAGATATCTAAGGTCAGAGCGTGACACACTGCCCATACACCTGCACGCACACACACACACACACACACACACACACACACACACACACACACACACACACACACACACACACACACACACACACACACACACACACACACACGGTTCTTATTCTAAAACTGAAAGGATCTAGCTAGCCTGAGTGCCAGTCTGTTTGTGCTACCATGCCAACTCCTTGTCACTCGTTGTCATGCCAGGAGATCTGGGACCAGGCTATAGAAGGAGACAACAGATCTGGGACCAGGCTGTAGAAGGAGACATCAGATCTGGAACAGGCTAGGAATAATCTACCTGTGAGGGGTCTACCTGTGAAGTGCTATTTATTAGTGGTCCTTTGTAACTCAGTTGATAGTTGTAACTCAGTTGATGGCACTTGTTACGCCAGGGTTGTGGGTTCGATTCCAGGGACCACCCTTATGTAAAAAGTACATATGTACACATGACTGACTGTAAGTCGCGTTGAGTAAAAGCATCTGCTAAATGGCATATATTATTACTTAATAATCTATTTTTTTCTCTCTCCTTTTTTAAAGCCATTCTGTTATTGTGCATGACCATAGAAAAAGGAGCTGCACACGTTTCAATGTATTTCGAGTGAGAACAGTTTCTCTCTGGGCTCAGCTCAGTCTCTTCACAGTGTTGAAGTATGAGGCTCTGCTGGAGAGAGCAGCTAGCAAACTCTGTCCTGGTCCTGCACTGTCCAATCTGTCACCACCATCTGCCCTCAGGGCAGAGAGAAGAACCTTGGAGACAAGGGTTGTCATCTCTCTGTGATGTCATCCGTCTGTCTACACGCCTCGCACTTCATCGGCCAACTGAGGAGAGAAAGAGGGAAGAATCGCTCGCCATAAAAAAGGTGAAGAGAAAAGATGAGGGAAAAAAAGAAGGGAAGCACCTTGGACAGCCAATTACCTCGTGTTGGATAACATACTACAGAAACGCTACCTTTTACGAAAGCCATTCTCACACCTCCTGGAAAACAATTACACTCACAAGAGCCATGGCAGTAATGTGACGAGCATGTTCTGGAATGGTGGGATTTAATTTTTTGATTGTATAAGTTAACAGTGTGTTCTCTCCTTTGACTAAACAAGCATTAAATGCAAAATTGCTCACACTGTCACATTGTATAATGGTAGAAGACAGGCGCAGGAATACGTAATAGGAGGTTTAATTTCGCCACCCAAAACAAACACGTGTCTGTATAACACAGGGACGCAACCCAAACAAAAGAGCGAGGTGTAAACCTGTAAATAATACACGGGACGAGACCCGTAATAACAAGTGCGCAACAGAACACAGGTACTCACAAGACCAACAGCAGTGGAGACAACAATCGACAAGGACAATGGGGAAAAGAGGGCACATATATACACATACTAATCAGGGGGAATGGGAACCAGGTGTGCGTAATGAGACAAGACAAGTTTGGTGGTAATGAATACAATTCAGTGATGCCTAAAAGACCCGTGACATAGACCTCCGGAGCTGGTGAACGGAATGAATAGCAGTACCGGGGGGATCTGTGACAGTACCCCACACTGACGTGCTGCACCAGCAGCGGGACAACCACAGAGATGCGGTACGGTTGGGCAGGGCGTCGATGGTGAAAATCCCTGGTCAGCGAAGTGCCCAGGATGTCCACCGCAGAAACCCGGCACCACT
Source organism: Oncorhynchus clarkii lewisi (assembly GCF_045791955.1). Classification (NCBI taxonomy): domain Eukaryota; kingdom Metazoa; phylum Chordata; class Actinopteri; order Salmoniformes; family Salmonidae; genus Oncorhynchus; species Oncorhynchus clarkii. The sequence continues at coordinate 13,837,219 of NC_092162.1, forward strand.
CCTCTGGGCCGAATCCCTCCCAGTTGATGAGGTACTGGAGACGCCCCGCCCGACCCTCTCGATTCCAGGACTTCATGGACCGAGTACGCCGGACCTCCCTTGATGTCCAGAGGAGGAGGTGGGGCGTCACTGGGTCCGGCCTCAGTGAGGGGACCAGGCACCACTGGCCTGAGGAGAGACACATGAAAAGTTGGGTTCATGCGGTAATCAAACGGTAAGTTACCTCATTAACCCTCCTCAGGACTTAAAACGTCCCCACAAATCGTGGGCTCAGCTTCCGGCAGGGCAGGCGGAGGGGCAGGCGGAGGGTGGAGAACCAGACTCAGACACCTGGAGAGAAAACAGTGGCCTGTTCGCCGTGCTGACGCAAGGCCCGCTGGAGATGAGTGTGCGCAGCGTTCCAGGTCTCCTCAGCTCGCTGAAAACACTCGTCAACGGCAGGGGTCTCGGTCTGGCTTGGATGCCAAGGTGCCAGGGTCGGCTGATACCCCAAAACACACTGGAAAGGAGTGAGGTTAGTGGAGGAGTGGCAGAGGGACTGCTGCGCGTGCTCAGCCCAAGGTAGAAAATCCGCCCACTACCCCGGACAGTCCTGACAGTAACACCTCAGGAGCCTGCACAATTGCTGATTGATCCTCCCCACCTGCCCCTTAGCTTGAGGATGGTACCCGGAGGTGAGGCTGACCGTGACCCCCAGACGTTCCATGAATGCTTTCCATACGTGTGAGGTGAACTGAGAGCCACGGTCTGACACAATGTCCTCCGAGATCCTGTAGTGCCGGAAGACTTTCGTTAAAAGAGCCTCCGTGGTTTGCATGGCCAGGGTCATTGTGGAACCGGCAGGGGAAGGAGCTTTCCACAAGGGAGGTGTCTGGGTGTCTTTGACTGGGCACAGATGGAGCAGGAAGAGACGCAAACCCCGGCATCCCTAGCCAAGGTGGGACACGAGTACTTCAGACAGTATGTGCCCAGGTAAGGATGTGGTCCTGCACACCCGTGTGCACGTAGGCGCTGTTCTCCGGGCACAGTGCAGGTGTGGGTTCCTTGCGCAGGTCCTGGCGTATGTCGGCGTCCACGTCCCACACCACTGGTGCGATGATACGGGATGATGGGGGTCTCCTATCCCTGCCTCTCCTCTGCGTCATAGAGGCAAGACAGGGCGTCTGCCTTCACATTCTTCGAGCCTGGCTTATAGGAAATTGTGAATTGGAACCTGGCCTGTCTCAGGTTTAGTCTCTTCACTGCCTTTATGTACTCCAGGTTGCAGTGGTCCGTCCACACCAGGAAAGGGTGTTTGGACCCCTCCAGCCAGTGCCTCCACGCCTCAGAGCATTCATGACCGCCAAGAGTTCCCGGTCCCCTGCGTCATAGTTCCTCTGAGCGTGGCACAGCTGCTTGGAGTAGAATGCGCAGGGCCGCAGCTTTGGAGGTCTTCTAGAGCACTTGGACAGCACTGGCCCGACTCCTACTTCGGAGGCATCCACCTTGACAAAGAAGGGGAGTGAGGTATCAGGATGTGTCAGCACAGGAGCAGTGGTGTAGCAGGCCTTCAGTGTCTCGAACGCCCTCTCCGCCTCCGCCATTCAACAAACCCGCTGGGGACCTCCTCTCAGCAGGGAGGTAAGAGGCGTGACTCCCGTGTTGAAGTCCCGGATGAACCTCCAGAAATAGTTGGACTACTTTCACAGAGTTTGGGATGGGCAATGACCTGACTGTGCTGACGCGTCGCTCCTCCATCTTGTAGGACTGGGCCCTTCCGGTCTGTTTTAAGATGAAGGTGGCAACCCTTTCTCTCCCGGAGACAGACTCTGCGTGGTGAGTGAAGTACAGGTCGCATTGCAGAAGGAATCCCTTGCATCTCGCTGGCGCGCCGTCAATGCGCTGCGGGAAGGACAGGGGTATTCCGCTGACCGGCTCAGATGGGACAGAGGCAGGTAATGGTGGTGTGGCGGCTGGTGCCGGAACAACCCTCCAAACGCAGGATGGTTGCCAACACGCTGTCCATGGCGCTGCCGAGTCTGGAGTGACGGTCCTCGTGATGCTGGACTGTCTCTACGATGGTCGCCAGATTGGCCCTTTGTCTCCATTTAGATGGGTCGATTATTCTGTCACATTGTATAATGATAGGAGACAGGCGCAGGAATACGTAATAGTTTATTTTATTTCTCCTCCCAAAATAAAGTATATCATTGAAACGATGGGGACGAAGCCCAAAACAAACACAGGGTTGCACCCCCTTTTACCCTCAGAACAGCCTCAATTCTTTGGGGCATGGACTCTACAAGGTGTTGAAAGCGTTCCACAGGGTGCTGTCCGCATGTTGACTCCAATGCTCCAAGTTGGCTGGATATCCTTTGGGTGGTGGACCATTCACACAGCATGAAAAACCCAGCAGCGGTGCAGTTCTTGACACACTCAAACCGGTGCGCCTGGCACCTACTACCATACCCCCTTCAAATACACTGAAATATCATGTCTTGCCCATTTACCCTCTGAATGGTACACATACACAATCCATGTCCCAATTGTCTCAAGGCTTAACAATCCTTCTTTAACTTGTCTCCTTTTCTTCATTTACACTGATTGAAGCAGATTTAACAATCAGCCATGATTTAACAAACAATCAGAGATCATAGCTTTCACCTGGATTCACCTGGTCGGTCTGTCATGGAAAGAGCAGGTGCTTCTAATGTTTTGTACACTTAGTGTATATTTTCCCTCTACATAAACAACCCTTGAGACTGTAAACACCCAGATACCATGTAAGCGTCTTAATGTTTTCCAGTTATGAAGAGGGGAAGCTAGTTATGCTACTGTAAGTGTGGCTTTCCACGAGGTCATAAACAACACTAACACAACTTTAAAAAGTTGGAGGTCCAAAGCAGCTTTTTTTTAAATCTCAATATCAAATCATTTAAATTAAATACCTTAGTGTGATGGTTTTCAATTAAAATGGTAAAAAAATCAACTAAAATAGCTTCATAGCAAAGAGCAATTTCTCAAGCAAGAATTTTGCTAGAACTGCCTGGGAGTGGTCTGAGAGGGGAGGAAAAAACTAGCTGTTATTGGCAGAGAGATTTGAAACTGTCTTTATTATTGGTCTATCCACTAATTTACAGCCTAATGATGTCACCAGGCAGGCCAAAACTCCTTTCAGGCGGTCTTTTCAAACCGCTCTTACACTAAAAGAGCATTATCATCATTTTCACAAATTCACAGTATTCTTCCAACCTCATAGTGTGAATGTATACACTCAGTTTATTAGGTACACCCCTGTTCACCAAAAGGTCCAAGTTTCCATGCTCCGGAGAATTCAGGCTGTTCTGGAGGAAAAGGGGGATCCAACTAATAAACTGGCCATTGAGTGTATATTAAACATAGGAAAATCAAGTTTTTGACTGCACTGGGCCTTTAATGAAAAATAAACAAATAATCATGCTATACCAACCAGGTCAACTGACCCATGAGACCATAGGGTAACTGTTTACAGTGTCAGATAGAGGATAAGGGGAGAACAGCACAGTTTGTTTGTTCCTCTGATGACCCAGAGGGCGTGTATTGCCCTGCTTCCCGCATATCAAAAACAGCCAGGCCAGTAGATCCAGCAGGCCTCATGTAACAGGATTAACTGCATTAATATGTCAACTCTGGACAATCCCACGGACACTCGGTTTTCTGAAAGACAGCTTAATGACCCCTGAGAATGGGTCTATGGAGACCCCTCTGAAGGCCTCTAAATGTGGGCCTGGGCATATATGCTAGTGTGTGTCTGTTTATTTATTTGTTTATTTGGATGCAGAAGCAGCAGCTACTCTTCCTTAGGTCCACAAAACCCACAAAACAATGACAAGTAACAAAACACTCGCACACTGATAGACAAGAAAACTCACAATTAAAAATCAATCAATATATAAACAATGCAACAATGCCAAAATCATTTGTGTTAGATTGTGTCTGTGTGTGCATGTGTTTGTGTGTGTGTACCCTCACAGTACCCATTGTTCCATGAGTTGTTTTTTAAATATATTTTTTTACCCCCTAAGGTAGATGTCCGGGACCCTGCGGAAATCAAATTAGCATAATACAAAAATCTGTCAGTGTAAGCATCTCAATTCACCGCGTCCGCCTTTGTCGCACTTCCAGATCTGCGGTGAAAGGTGACAGAGCTAGAGAGGTGTTTGTCAGACCAATCGTTCTTCTCACTGACATGACCCCTCTGTGCAAAGGTGAGACTCTCGAACACGTACATGTTAGTTGTTTTGCACAGAGACGCCCACGGGCCTCACAGGACTAGTCTGAAGGTCCCCCGGTACCAGTTGAAGAAATTATTGGAAGTACAGTATGAAGACTGTTTAGTGCCAAAAATAATGTGTTAAATGCATGTTAAAAAATACATATATAAATCCTGATCTTTCTTATATCTCTCAGATATAGGACAGACACTTCAGAACAAACTTCCTATAGATTTTATTGGGAATAGCTGTTGGTCCATGTGGTGGATCTGTTATTCAATGCGTTTGTATGGGCTAAGGCAAAAACCTTATTTTCATCAAATATTATTTGTATTTTTTGGGGGGGGATAATTCAAGGGGTCTTACAATTGCAAATCAAACTGGGAAATTATCCTTGGTATGACCATCTTAAAACAATTCCATATAGCTTAGTAGAGAATGTTATGAACCAAATACAATGCTTTTAGTTTTAGCTGCATTGAAGACAAATGTATTATTAATCACCCATTGTGATACTGACTGTAAGTCCTTCATGTCAGTGAGCTCACTGGCTTTGGGTGCTGACCTGTAGAGAGTGGCATCATCCGCACACATAGTCATTCTAGCTTCGTGTAAGACCAGTGGCAAATCATTTGTAAAAATAAAGAGTAACAGCCCAAGACAACTGCCGTGAGGGACACTGCACTGTACACATCTGATGTTAGAGAAGCTTGAATTGAAGAACACTCTCTGGGTTATATTGGATAAATAACTCTCCGACCATGTGATGGCAGGTGATGTAAAGATGTAGCACGTGAGATTTTTCAATAACAATGTATGATTAATAACATGAAAGGCTGCACTGAAATCTAACAAAAGAGCTCAAACTATCATATTTGTATCCATTTCTTTAAACAAATCATCAGTCATCTGAGTCAGTGCAGTACAGGTTGGGTGCCCTTCTCCATATGCATGCTGAAAGTCAGTAGTTAACTTGTTCTCTGACAAATAGCATTGTATTTGGTCAAACACAATCATCTCCATCAGTTTACTAAGAACAGGCAGCAAACTAATAGGGCAGTTGTTAGACCCAGCAAAGGGTGCTTTAGGCAGTGGAATTACTTAGCTTCCTTCCACGCCTGTAGACACACACACACTCCTTTAGGCTCTGGTTAAATATATAACACAGGGGTGGCAATACACTCTGCCTCCAATACAGTCTGTGGTATCGAACTGTAAGAGTTGTCTTCTTCTAGCCAGGCGACAGCTATTGTGTCTGACTTGCCCTTTGCACTTGAGTGACGTCATTGAAAGGTATGGCTGTCTCTACTGATATCTATTCCTGTCCCTGCACAATGCCCTTTAGAACGTAACAATCACCAATGGGGGAGAGAGGGGAGGTGGGGAGATGTGGGTGCCGTGGAGGATAGAGGGAGGTGGGAGTTTGAAGGGGGTTAGTGGCTGGTTCTGTTTATTTCATTATATGCTAGCAGCTCTCTGCAGCTTCAATTGCATCTTTGAGATGACTCACTCACTGACTGTTGTGCCCAATAACATCAGTCCCTCTTTCTCTCAGAGCACGTCAAGACCAGACTCAGTATAACTGGGGGATACAGAGAGGTACCAAGAGACCAGAAGAGATCAATACAAAGCTGGATATTGCTTAGAAAAAATATGAATGTTTGTGATTGGATGGCACTTAGAGACAGGCCTATATTTCAAGTGAGTTTTGTTTTGTTTTTATTGATTATCTTTTAAACATGAACTGTAAAGCCACATAGAAACAAAAGAGGAAGGGTCTGATTGCCTGATCTTCCATCTGATGTTTTGTGAATGCGTGCGTATTGGAAGAGTAGAGATGTGGTGCCTTCATAAAGTTTTCATACCACTTGACTTATTCCACATTTAGTTGTGTTACAGCCTGAATGGATTAATATAGATTTTTATAGAATATAGATTTTTTTTCTCACCCATCTACACACAATACCCCATAATTACAAAGAGAAAACATGTTTTTAGGAATTTTAGCACATTTATTGAAAATGAAATAAAAATATCTAATTTACATAAGTAAATAACTGCTACAACGCCTTTGGTGTTGATTACAGTTTGAGTCATCTTGGGTATGTCTGTATCAGCTTTGCACATCTGGATTTTTGGATTTTCTTCCATTCTTCCTTGCAGATTTTGGTGAACAGCAATCTTCATGTCTTTCCACATATTTTCAATGGGATTCAAGTCGGGGCTTTGGCTGGGCCACTAACGGACTCTCACATTCTTGTTCTGAAGCCATTCCAGCTTTGCTTTGGCTGTATGCTTGGGGTTATTGTCCAGTTGGAACATACATTTTTGCACCAATTTAAGGTTGTTGGCACTCTGAAGCAGGTTCTCATCATATTTGTCTCCATTCATTGTATCCTCTAATCCATACCAATCTCCCAGTTCCTGCCGCTGAAATGCATCCCCATAGCATGATGCTGCCACCAACATGCTTTACGGTAGGGATGTGTTAGACGGGTGATGAGCAGTGCCTGGTTTTCTCGACACATAGCGTTTTGCATTCTGGCAAGAGTTACATTTTTGCCTCATCAGAGTCTTTCAGGTGCCTTTTTCTCAGGAGAGGCTTTGTTTGGCCACTCTCCCATAAAGCCCAGATGGTGAAGTACTTAAGAGACTGTTGTCCTTCTGTCAGGTTCTCCCATCTCAGCCAAGGAACTCTGTAGTTCTGTCAGAGTAGTCATTGGGTTTTGGGTCACCTCCCTGACCAAGGTTCTTCTTGCCCGTTTGCTCAGTTTGGTCGGACGGCCAGCTCTAAGCAGAGTCTGGGTAGTTATATATTTTTTACATTTCCCAATGATGGAGACCACTGTGCTCTTGGAAACTTTCAACACTCTAGAAATAGTTTAATACCCTTCCCCAGATATATGTCTCATCACAATTCTATCTCGGAGATCGACAGACAGTTCCTTGGACTTCATGGTATAGATCTGCTCTGACATGCACAGTCAACTGTGGGACCTTATATAGACTGGTGTGTTTCTTTCCAATTCATGTCCAAACAATTTAATTGGCCACAGGTCAAATCAAATCAAATTGTATTGGTCACATACACATGGTTAGCACATTTTAATGCGAGCGTAGCGAAATGCTTGTGCTTCTAGTTCCGACCATGCAGTAATATCTAACAAGTAATCGAACAATTTCACAATGACTACCATATACACACAAGTGTAAAGGAATGAATAAGAATATGTACATATAAATATATGGATGAGAGATGGCCGTGCGGCATAGGGTGGAGACGTACAGCTCGTCATTATATACAGATCTCGGGTGTAAATGGGGAAGGTACACACAGCACAGAGGAGCAAAAGAGAGGAGACCAAAAATACAACATGAAAACAACCGGATATAAACGCTCAAAAAAATAAAAAATGACAAAAAACGTGATTCTTGCGATACAAGCATTTGGAATATCGTGCAAAAACATAGATTTGAATGAATCTAATGAATTCGATATATCGCCCAGCCCTAGCTGTAACACCGCAAAATGTGGAATAAGTCAAGGGGTCTGAATACTATCTGAAGACACTGTTATATAGACATATAGCTTTAAGAAATTAGTCAATGAAAGATGTGGTAAGGATTGCAACAATAGAAATGGCATCACAGGAGGCCATTAGTGAACCGTGTGATTGTGAGTCCTGTATGATGTCAGATTGAGGTGAAGAGGGGCTAAAGACAGGCTGCATAGAGTTGGCTACATACATCTGTCCTTATTAACAAAATGTAAAAATCCTCTCACTATCTTCTACTTGTAATTCTTCTTTGGCTCATTGAGCGGCTTCTCAGAAATGCACAAAGGCAAGCCTACAGTAAGGGCCTAAGGAAAGACTGAAAACTGAGAACTCTTCTGAGGAGAAAAAATGATGATAAAGAGAAACACTAGAAGTTCCACCTTCTTTTCATACATTCTGTGTGTGTGTGTGTGTGTGTGTGTGTGTGTGTGTGTGTGCGTGTGCGTGTGCGTGTGTGGACCGCTCGCCAAAACCTTGCCTTACAAGATCTGTTCTTTGGCACCACCTGGGACTCAATCTGGCATGCAATATGCTCTCCCTGCAACCATCTGAGGCCAATGGCTGCTGTATCCTCCACAAAAAGAATGATGTGGGCAAATCCTTTGAACAATTGTCTCTCTATACGGCAGGTTGATCCAAGGTATTCTGTCAATTGACAGGTGAGAGAGACACCTCACACCTTCAAATCCATGCAGCAATGTATGTATTTTATTTCATTTCATTTTATTTCAAATTTTCCCACCTCAGAATCACGACCTCCATCCAATATGCCACGGGCAGGTTGGGAGGCAGAGCAACATCAAGCAAGGCCTTGAAGGGCTAGCTAAGCCCAACATCCATTATGCATGCTAAACCTATCTGATCCAGCTCAGTGAGTAGGAGCGTTTCATAAGGGCAACGTTTGCAGTGAGAAGCCCAACCCGAGGGGCTGAGGGCTTTATCCTTAACAGCAGCCGGTAGAGTACGAGCCTAGCAGCAGTGGAGCTCTTCTCAGTTTATGTGGCATGAAGCAGCCACCAGACAAAACAAGTTAAGACTCCAGGAAAAGATGTCTGTCCATTGCCGGACCATTAACCCAATCAATCTAGGTAATGTGAAGTGCCAGACAAGCAGGCAGAGAAAAGCAAAGGGAGAGAGTGAAGCAGTTTAAATAGTTGTTTGAGGTACTTGCTTCCTGTACCAGAAATGTGGCCAGTGACTTCTACAACATATTTTTGTTCATTCAAATACAATTGACCTCTTGAGTAACTCAACCTTGTGTGTGTTTGTTTGTTTGTGCATACGTGTGCACGTGCATTCAAGTGTGTAGAGGAAAAGCCTGACTGACTAGCTTCATATGTGTGTGTGTGTGTGTGTGTGTGTGTGTGTGTGTGTGTGTGTGTGTGTGTGTGATGAATGTGCGGCTGTGCTGGCTTATTGGCTAGAAGCAGTGTTTTTAAACTTCATTAATTGAGGATGAGCTCGTAATGAGTCCATCCCTCAGGACCTCTGTCTGTCTGATGCTAGCATTGCTAACCGCTGTTGGGTGCTCTCAACCATTCCCTCCATACCGCCACTTTACACCACCACGGCCCAGACTGCATCAGGACATGCACCAGCACAGGCGCAATTGCCCACGCTGTCCTCTCGCCTCTTGATGGACCAAATTGCCAAATCAACAGGCAGCTAGCTCAGCAGCACTGCAGGGGTGAGGAGAAGCCAGACTGCACTCCATTAATCGTAGGGAAATAAGGAGGTGTTTGTTATGTCAGGGAGGCTTGCAAGATAAATTGTGCTTAAGATTATGGAAAATTGTTTCATAAAAATGTTATTACCCTGGATAATATTTTTTCTCGTAAGGCTTGAATACACTGTGAAAAGACAATTAGCAGTAAGAAATCTGTTACATAATCAAATGTAAAGTTATTATTCTTAAATATGCAGGTGTGTCAGTTCAGAGATCAACAAATTGTTTGCGTAAGTTCATTTCAGCGATCTCTAGACGATCTCTACTGCTAACGATCATCAACAACACATTGTTGTTAGCACAGAACCACAACGGACATAAATTGTCGATAAATTGTCACATTTTAAAAATCTTCTCCAATGTCTGTAGTGTTTATGCAGATCCTCACATCTCAAAAGACAGTCCCATAGGGACAGATATACTACCATCCTACTACTGTAGATAAATGTTAATATCACCATGTTTCTCATCAAACATTTTTCTGGAATTAATCAGAGGCAAAACATGTCATGAACAGTATCACATAAGAGAAAATGGCTAATTGGGGTTCTGCCGTACTACAGTACAGCAATCAGTCAGTTCAAACACAAACATCAATACTGTAAAGCCAGTAAGCCATGGGCTGTATTATGAAAAGTGTTGCCCTCTCACACTCTAAGAGCTCTATTTTAACAAACCTAACGCAATGATACATCTAAACGCTGCCACGCTAGTGTCATAGGTTCGGGGTTGTGTCAGAAATATTTTAGCTGTTTTCACAACCAGATTTATGGGCGCATTACCTGGGGGTGGTGAGAAAGGACTGAGTTTTGATGGGGAAAAAAAACTAATTGAAGGTGTGTCGAGACTTGAACCCATGCTGGCAAATCAGAACTCGCTCCATGGCTAAATATGTGGTTGCTTAAAGTTGTGTATTTATGGTCTTTTATGTATTGGGTTTTCATCAACCAGGAGGCTGAAAAGATTTGGACATGAGTCCTCAGATCCTCAAAAAGTTCTACAGCTGTACCTTCGAGACCATATTGATTGCCTGCATCGCTGCTTGGTATGGGAATTGCATCGCACCTAAAGTCCTCTCAGACCATGTGAAACAAGATTCTCTGGTCTGATGAAACTAAGATTGAACTCTTTGGCCTGAATCCCAAGTGTCATGGCTGGAGGAAACCTGGCACCATCCCTATGGTCAAGCATGGTGGTGGCAGCATCATGCTGTCGGAATGTTTTTCAACGGCATTGACTTGAAGGAAAGATCAACAGAGCAAAGTACAGAAGGATCCTTGATGAAAACCTGCTCTCAGGACCTCAGACTGGGGTGAAGGTTCACCTTCCAACAGGTCAACAACCCTAAGCACACAGCCAAGACAACGCAGTAGTGGCTTCGGGACAAGTCTCTGAATGTCCTTGAGTGGCCCAGCCAGAGCCTGGGCCACTCAAGGAACTTGATCGAACATCTCTGAAGAGACTGGAAAATAGCTGTGCAGCGACACTCCACGTTCAACCGGACAGAGCTTGGGAGGATCTGGCTGTAAACGCTGCCAAAGGTGGGTCAACAAAGTACTGAGTAAAAGGTTTGAATAATTATGTAAATGTGATATTTCAGTTGTTTATGTTAAAGAAATGTGCAAAAATGTCTTAAAACTTGTGTTTGCTTTGTCATTATGGGCCATTGTGTGTAGATTGATAAGGAAAAAAATAAACAATTTAATACATTTTGGAATAAAGATGTAAGGTAACAAAATATTGAAAAAGTCAAGGGGTCTGAATACTTTCCGAATGCACTGTATCTATTTCATGTGCTTTGTACCTCTAAACATTGACCTGGAAATGGTACTCCCTGTATTTTTTTCAAGATGGCGCCGATAGAGATGGCAGCTTCGCTTCAAGTCCTTAGGACACTGCGCAGTATTTCGTTTCTTATGTATTTCTTACATTGTTAGCCCAGGAAACCTTAAGTGTTATACATAGAGCCAGGAAGAATTATTGGATATCAGAAATACGTCAACTTACCAGCACAACTAACACTACGACCAGGAATACGACTTTCCCAAAGCGGATCCTTTGTCTGCACCTCCCAGGGCATTTGAACTGATTCCAGAGGCTGACCCAAAACAACGCCGTCGGAGGAGAAGGTGCAGTAACGGTCATCTAGTGAGGCTTCAGATGCGCGCACACCACCCACCGCTTCCGAGTGTATTACTCGCTAATGTCCGGTCCCTACTTAACAAAGTCAACAAAATTAGGGCAAGAGTTGCTTTCGAAAGCGATATCCGGGATTGTAACATACTATGTTTCACAGAGACATGGCTAGCTGGGGACATGCTATCGGAGTCCGTACAAACAATGAGATTTTCAGTGCATCGCGCCGACAGGAACAAATATCTATCTGGTAAGAAAAAGGGCGGAAGAGACCCTCTGAGTGTGGTGTCAGGAAAATAGCCTCTCACTCAATGTCAGCAAAACAAAATAGATGGCCGTGGACTTCAGGAAACAACAAAGGGAGCAAATGTGAAAAAATATGGCTTGTCACCTAAAACCCTCAATAACTTTTACAGGTGCACAATTGAGATCATCCTGTCGGGCTGTATCACCGCCTGGTACGGCAACTGCACCACCCACAACCACAGGGCTCTTCAGAGAGTGGTGCGGTCTGCACAACACATCACCGGGCAAACTACCTGCCCTCCAGGACACCTACAACACCCGATGTCTTCCAGGAAGGCAAAACAGATCATCAAGGACAACAACAACCCAAGCCACTACCTGTTCACTCCACTTCCATCCAGAAGGTGAGGTCAGTACAGGTGCATCAAAGCTGGGACAGAGAGATTGGAAAACAGCTTCTATCTCAAGACCATCAGATTGCTAAACAGCCACCACTAGCACAGAGAGGCGGAGTGTTTTTGGTGACTCAGCCTCCTGAGGTTGAAGAGGCGATGTTGAGCCTTCTTCACCACACTGTCTGTGTGGGTGGACCATTTCAGTTTGTCTGTGATGTGTCAATAAAGTTGTCAATAATAACATATCTTAATATAAAGAGAGGGGTTGAATGTTCACCGTTACTGCTTCCAAATATATACAGTATATAGCTAAAGCCTACCATCACTATTGATATGGCCAGCAGTGACATTGTCACTTGAAAGGTAAAGGAACAAACAGGCAAAAATAGCCTACAAGCGGATTCAGCACCACGGACAGCGATGATCGGAATTCCCACAATTTGACAGTTAAATCAAACAGAGGAAAGTGGAAGATGCATTAATTGACAAAATGATTAATGATAAACAATCAATCTTTTAAAATAATAATTTGGTGTATTGCACTTGTGAATGTATGAAAGTTAAATATTTAAACAAATATATATATATATATTTCACACTCGGCCTTTTCAGCGGATGATGTCGAGGGGCTAGCGAAACCCTATTAATGTTCCTAAACAGGCTTCCTACAGCCACTGAAGGCTGCTCACAGAAGCCGCTCACAAGGATCTGTCCGTCTCCCCTTTTTTGCCCATCCGCCGAATGATTTATCTCTCTCCTTTCACTGTTGCTCCCCATTTCAGCAATGTTGTTGCTGAGTTTTAGAGGCAGCTTCTGAAGGACGTTTCTATTCTCAGACTGATTTGGGCATTGTGCCAGTCCGTGCCCGGTTTAGAGCCCAAGACAATTAAGCTAAATTTCTTCTCATTCTACCCTCTTCACATCACAACAAAGCTTTCTGGTTTACCACAGCAACACTGATTACCATTAGCAACAATACTCAATCTATTCTGCATAGCCCAACCTAGTTTCATACCGTATACTTCATATTGAGATGTTCTAATGAAAATGTATGCTCTTTTTCATCGATCATTTATCAAGGTTTAATCAAGATATAGCCTATCTCGGCGTATTCCCTTATCAAAAACAGCTTAAACATGGTAAATGTGATCAATTTGATTCTAATGCAGTCAGATGTTTGCTGAATCAATGAATTATTGAATATAGCAGTACATTACAACTGCACGAGAGTTAAGGAAAACCCTCAAGCCTATTTTTTACTCATCATTCCTGTAAGACATCTCAGATATTCAGGCACTCTTGTACTGTAGTCTGTAGGACAGTGGAAGTTGAATCAAAAAGTTATATTTTAGGACCAAAAGCCAAAGCGTATTATTTTGACATAGTTGGGATTATTTATTGGTTGGACTGTGTGGTAATGACAGTATAGCGACAATATAATGAGAGTATAGTGACGGGGGCAAGACAGTATAGCGACAGTATAGAGACAGTATAGCGACAGTATAGCGACACTATATTGAGGGTATAGAGGCAGTATAGAGACAGTATAGGGACGGTATAAAAACAGTATAGAGACAGTATAGTGACAGTAAAGAGCCAGTATAGCGACAGTATAGTGACAGTAAAGAGACAGTAAAGAGACAGTATAGCGACAGGATAGAGACAGTATAGTGACAATATAGTGACAGTATAGCGACAGCCCCCTCAGCACGCCAGTCCTTTATATCAGAGCAGTGAAACTCCATTGGTGATCCATAACCCCTTCTTTATGAGTCCTCTGTCCCCCGGCTCGTGCATCAGGTGCATCAGGGAGAGGGTCACAAGATGGTTCCCCAGTTGCTGAGGGGTTACACTGTGGCTGAGCACTCTGGGAGGAAACTGGGAAAAAACTGTCCATTACGGGACTGACAGTAACTAAGACAGAGTGGGGGTCCTATGTGGCAACACAGTCAGGAAGCTACTGTACTGTGAGGAACAACCATAGGTTAAGCTAAGAGATTGAAGCTGATGGGAGTCAGATAGGAATCCGACTCCAAATGGGATTCAGTATAGTCAGGCTAAAACAGAACTTCTTCCACTGTGTATCGTTCCTTCTACGACAGTAAAGCATTATTGCTTTTTTGTTATTTCCCTACTGTGGTTTGTAAGGTCATACCTACCCCCTACCGGCAACACATGACACAACAGAGGATATCTATTAGAAGAATTCAGAATTGTCAGGAGGCATTTTTCACAAGTCCCCTCTGAAGAGAGTTGCAATACAATGCGATGTATCACCTTGTGAGACAGTCTGTCCAATGGAAGCACAAGCACAGGGCCAGGGGACCTGTCCGGTAGCGCAATCTAGACAACTCCTATAATTCTTTTAGTTTTATTAGTGACAGATTTGGTGGTTTCGCCTCTGTTCAGGTTGCAACTACATTACCCAAGACACAGTGGGGCAGTGCTGTGGAGGTGTGACTGACTAGATCAGACATGCAGCATAAAAACCAATGAGATCTTGCTCATAGGCACCTTTCAGACTGCATCACATTTCCCCATCTCACTGATAAAACACAGCTGGGAGGAAGTTTTCAGGGGTGTCAACAGTCGGAAGGGGAATATCTTTTGGCAGCCTACAAGGTCCAGATAAACTCAGTGTCACGTTAGAGAATTTGAGATGCACGGGAGAAGACAAATCGCTTTGAGGCATATGTGTTGAAGCCTCTATATATAGACAGCAGGAAGGAAGTCAGGGCAATGAGGGGACCCTCAACCTCTGTCATCGTAGCGTGAAGAGGCTCCAACAATTATCTGTCTGGCTGCTTGCCTCAATGGTGCTTCTGGATAATCACACGACCTCAGAATAGACTATAAACACCCTTGTAAAAGTCCATGTGAAATACAGCTGGCTAGATAACTGTAATTTGTCTGTGTTGGCTATCCTGAGACTTGTCGGTGATGCTTAAGACTGGCTTGATTTGCCACAGCTCTCAGCAAAGGTGACACCCTACAAGAGAGGATTTGTGATATGACACCCTACTATCATGGGTGCTAATGACACAAAGTGACTAAAACAACATGTTTTGAGCAAAGTCGCATTATGTTTAGTCCACTTACGGTGTCCATATTAGGACAGCTTCAGTCTCAGCATGACTTCTTTCAATCCACCTATTATGGACAGACTGGTAATCATCCTCCCAAATACTTTAGTCCATAAAAGTGCTCCTTATCTGCAAGGTGATTGTTCCAGCATACAATTCCTTCAGAAAGTTGTCACACCCGACCTGTTTCACCTGTCTTTGTGATTGTCTCCACCCCCCTCCAGGTGTCACATATCTTCCCCATTATCCCCTGTGTAATAACATTTTAATAAAAACAAATTTAAAGCTCTGTTAAGTTGGTTGTTGATCATTGCTAGACAGCCATTTTCAAATTTTGCGCTAGATTTTTGAGGCGATTTAAGTCAAAACTGTAACTAGGCCACTCAGGAACATTCAATGTCATCTTGGTAAGCAAGTCCAGTGTAGATTTGGCCTTGTGGTTTTGGTTATTTTCCTGCTGAATGGTGAATTTTTCTCCCAGTGCCAGTTAGAAAACAGATTTGAATCAGGTTTTCCTCTAGGACTTTGCACTGTGCTAAGCTCTAATTCGGTTTCTTTTTATCCTAAAAAACGGATGACAAGCATACTCATAACATGATGCAGCCTCCACCATGCTTGAAAATCTGAAGAGTTTTCAAGCATGGACTCAGTAATGTTTTGTATTGGATTTGCCCCCAACATTAAGCTTTGTATTCAGGACATAAAGTTAATTTCTTAATATTTTACTTTAGTGCCTAATTGCAAACAGGATGCATGTTTTACAATATTTGTATTCTGCACAGGTCTTCCTTCTTTCCACTCTGTCATTTAGGTTAGTATTGTGGAGTAACTACAATGCTGTTGATCCATGCTCACTTTTCATGAGCGGATGGTCGGGGGGCTAGAAGATGCAGGGTCGGCATATAGCCTAAAGGTTATGAGAGGCGCCCTGGCCTGTAATCAAAAGGTCACTGGTGTGAATCCGCAAGCTGACTAGGTGAAAAATCTGTAGATGTGCCCCTGAGCAAGGCACTTAAACCCTTGTTGCTCATGTAAGTCGCTCTGGATAAGAATGTCTGCTAAAATGTCAACATAATGACAAATCATTTGTAGACTGAAAATTGACTGCAAGAAACCCAAACAAAAATCATGTTTGACTAACACATATTCATTTCAAACCTTGTTTACATTTGTATATGATCACGTGTCTCTCTATTATACTTGGGAACATATTTCTTAAATTAAAATCATTTGGAGATGTTTTCCTGGTGTTTTATTATGTCCAACAATAAAACATTTAATAAAATAATAAAAAAGTGAATGTATTTTTTATTTGTTTTAACTTAATGCTCAGTGCTTCTCTTTCTTTCACATGGCTGGTCAGGCAAACTGGTTCTTGATCTGGGGTACAATCTGAACTAGGATCAAAGTGTTATGGCGCAGGTTGCATGGGAGCCTCAAACAGATCAACTACTGGAGAGAAGTTGCCTTGGATTTTTTTTAACCTACATTTAACTAGGCAAGTCAGTTAAGAACAAATTCTTATTTTCAATGACGGACTTGGAAAAGTGGCCTTGTTCAGGAACAGATAGACAGATTTGTACATTGTCAGCTCGGGGACTTGATCTTGCAACCTTTTGGTTACTAGTCCAACACTCTAACCACTAGGCTACCCTGCCACCCAAGGATGAACCCTAGATCAGGAATCAAACATGGTGAGCCAAATCGTAGATCATAGCTACTCCACTTTCTCCATGGGACAGAAATAACACTATTCCATCCAGAGTAAACAGGAATAACAGGATCCACCGAGGGTACTGTTTGAGAATACCTGTGTAGAGAATTATCCAATTAAGTGGAAGGGAAACTAAAAGAAGCTAGCATCCCTTTTATCTGTGCATTATAGTGCATCAGGTAAGAGAGAGAAGGAGAGGAAAGGAGGAGAGAGGGGGAAAGAAGGCTAATGCTATGCTAATGAGCGTGAGTGGTGTTTTGGTTAAGCAGATGCTAGGCTAATGCCTGTCTGTTTATGAATAAGACCACAGGGAAGGACGAGGGTGTCCGTGCTTAATTTACAGTGGGTATTTAGTGATTTAAAAACACAACCTTGAGCGTGCAGACATACCCACTTTAACCAACCTCTCTTAAGCCTAGACATTGGACCATGGGGCTGTATCTAGTGTCTCAGAGAAGAAGTGCTGATTTGGAATCAGTATTGTATGTTTGAGCACAATGAAGAAGATTACATGGATGAGGGGTACCTGCTCCTAGATCAGCATGTAAAATGCATTTAGTACATTGTAATGTAGGACCTATCATAACGGGTACAATTATCACCAGATTTTCTTCTGGTACTAATACATATTGCTTAAATTCAAGTAGTGGCTGAGTGATTTATTGATTTTAACTGATCAATCTGACAGTGAAGCTAAGAGATGGCTTTAAAGAGATTTTAATGTGAGTATAACTTTAACATCTGTCAACTGGACGTGCTGATTAGAGCTTTTACATGTCTACCGCTCCAATAAGTTATCTGCTGTAACCACGGTAACAATGGACCAAAAAGTCTAACTGTCAAGGACCACAGATTATTATTTTTGTAGCGGTTTTCTTCCGTTGAAGGAGAAGAGGACCAAAATGAGTTCAACATGTTTAATCAAGACCATACACGAGAACACTACAAAATAACAAATGTGAAAACCAAAACAGTCCTATCTGGTGCAATGACACAAAGACAGAAGACAGCCACCCACAAAGTACCCACAGAATATGGCTGCCTAAATATGGTTCCCAATCAGAGACAACGATAGACAGCTGCCTCTAATTGAGAACCAATCTAGGCAACCATAGACATACAAACTACCTAGAAAGGAAACAGCCCCATAAACATACAAAAAACCCTAGACTAGACAAAACACATAAATCCCCCATGTCACACCCTGACTTAACCAAAATAATAAAGAAAACAAAGATAACTAAGGCCAGGGCGTGACAATTTTTTTACTTGTGTATTTCAAATAACTATCTTTTCAAATGAAAATGAACTCAGTCAAGGCAATGTTTTCGGACACGTCATACTTTGTTTAAAAGTACAAATGTTCACACCCAAAAAATAACTCTTCACCAGTCATATAAAGTCTGCATATCACTATAGTGTTGACAAAATTCAAAACATGTTAAATACTGCATGTACTTTTCGAATAATATTGCTGTTTTCCAAGAAAACACACCATTCTGGTCTTGAATGTTTAAAGGTCCAATGCAGCCGTTTTTAGAAACAATTCTCAAATCAGATCATTTCTTTGTAAAAAAAAATCAAGTACCATACTGTGACTATTTTCAATTAAAATGGTCAAAAAGAAACAAAAACAGCTTGTTAGCAAAGAGCAATTTCTCAAGCAAGACTTTAGCAAGGACTGTCTGGGAGTGGTCTGAGTGGGGAGGGGAAAACTGAAAAGTAGCTGTTATTGGTAGAGAGGTTTGGAACTCTCTTTCTTATTGACCAATTAAGTAATAACTCCATCACACCAAAACAGGTAGACATTTCACACAGTCTTTTCCAACAGCTCTTAAACTAAAAGGGCATTATCATAATTATCACAATTACACAGTATAATTCTAAGCTCATAGTGTGGAAATATATATACAAAGCACAGTAAATTATGTTTTTGATTGCACTGGGCCTTTAACGGTTCACCAGAGGGGTGTGAAATAAATACACTTCATGAGCAACCCTTTGTGACTCCAAGTACAAGGGTGAGAAAGCAGCTACTATAATCACTTAGAGCCATACAGTATGTTACCACAGATCTGGATAGAGATGAACAGACATCCCATTAAAATAGGTAAAAATCTAATCAAATGTTAATGGTCACCAACACATGGCTAGCAGATGTTATTGCGAGTGTAGTGAAATGCTTGTGTGATCTCTCCCACTGTGACACCAGTTAGCACTCAGGTACAGTGTGGGTAAGTGTGTGTAGTGACCAGCGGCGGAGCATAGGAGACCATTAACTACACAACATCCTCAGTTCATCACAGCTTGAGTAGAAAATCGAACTCATTATGTATCTTCCTCCCTGGGCTCCATTTTGTTTCCCAACAATTCCCTCTGGTGAACAACAGACCAGTTACAATGACTTACTATGGTTTTAATGGAAACTGCTGGGAATGGAGGTTCCTGTGGTGGCAGCCATGTTCCCAGCATGGACTCCTGCAATGTGCAATGCATGGAAATTTGTCATCCATACTGTCGTCTGTGCTAGAAGAAGGGAATATCCATTTCTCTGGAACTGCATCACAAAATACCTATTTCAGGAGAGCGATTTGAAAACCATTCTACAATCAAATTCCTAACTGCTATAGCTATCGTTCTTTTTTGCATTGTAAAACCTTTCTGCATGTTTTCTTCTCATGGGTCATGGATTGATGACTGAAACACATATCCTTTCTATAAAATGCAGTATATGTATTCCCCTTGAGATCCTACCACTGATACTTGTCTCCAGGGACAGGGACCAGCAGTCAACATCTCACACTCTGGGGGGCCAACAGGGACAGGGGCCAGCAGTTAACATCTCCCACTCTGGGGGCCAACATGGGCAGGGACTGTGAGTGGAGGAGAGGAGATGAGCAGATGGGAGGGGGGACTTTGATGCCAAAGACCATCACATGGACCAGTGAGCCAGCAGCAGGCCATCTGCTGAACGGCAGTGTGTTCAGGACCATGGACAGGCACCAGAGTGGGCTGACTATCAGCTCAAAGACACTGGCCCTGTTTGAATACTTCAGAAATGCATCCTTCCTTCCTAGCTTCCTTGAAGTAATCACAGACCTGGATTGGTTGGATTGGTGGAAGTAATACGTTGGTAACCTTGTTTCCACCTATCCACTCACTTATCGATCAGCGCTTATCTCAAGAAGGGCAGGAAGGAAGGATGCATTTCTGAAGTATTCGAACAACTGAGCTAAGTGAGGAAGAGAGGAGGTGGAGAGGGGAACCAGAAGAAGGACAAATGACAGGTAGAGTTATTCTTAGAGCAGCCTGATAGAATGCCACCTATAACATGACATGATCAGCATCTCAAAGAGTTCATAGCTGAGCAGAGGTATTTCAAACCCCCATGGTTGGATGTCAATCCACAATACTCTGGATGTAGAGGTGAGGTCACTTTTCCTCCCTGCTGCTGTTAGTTCTGGCCTGTATAGAGCGGGGCCAGGCCAGGATGTCCTAGGTAGGTGTGCGGATGGCTAGCCAGCCAGTTAATAACTTTCCTAGACCCAAAGACTGGAGATATTTGACATTCACTTAATTTGCCTAGAGCACTGGCGACACATCACCTCCGCTTCTCAGCTCCAGGAGAGAATCTCCACGCTCATCCCTCCTCCAGGCTCTATACTCCACAGTATGGAGAGGAGGAGAGGATGGGACAGGTATAGCTTCATTTTCTACTATCATTATCCATCTCTTCAAAATATCCCTTCGTTAATCTCATGACATGAAGTACCTTTCCAGGATTTTACAGCATCTGCTGAGATGAACATTACAAGTATACTGCTGAAACACACTTCAGTCTCAACTGACTCACTGGCCGATCATATCATGCAATGTAAGCCTGATGGAGTTGTCGCAAATCCCGATTGTACAACCACTTCACAAATAAGACCTACGAATTTTCACAGTGTCTTGGTAAGCACATCTCAGAAGGACGCACGAGACGGCGGCTGCTTTCAAATGACTTCTCACCCCCACTGTTTCACGCAGCGCTTAAGTGAAGGCGTCAAAGGAGGCAGATGGAAAAAAGAACTCAAGCTTCAGAGTAAAGAGCGAAAAGCAATCGTGCATCTAATACCAGTCTAATTTCCTGGCCCCTACCAATGAGCACATGGAGAAGCTCAGCATAATCTGCCCATTCTCCCCCAAGAGCATTGTGATGGGATTGGCTGAAAAACACACCTCGTTGTCAAAGGCAAATGTCTGGATCCTCAGGAGCTAGGGGAGCAAAGAGAGAAGTGTCATTTATCATGGCCACTGCTGGTGCTGCTGGTGCTGTTGGTGCCTTCCCCCTCCATCCGCATTCCTGTCTGAGGTGAGGCAAGACGAGGGGGAAGAGACTGAAGGGTTTTAGGCTGCTGTCAAAGCTGAGCTCACCGTTCAGACGCTACTCTATTAGCAGCAAAGGTACAGTTCCTTTGATGCAGAGTGATTACCCAAAGAGCAAGGGGTCGGTATGATGTGTTGAGATCACAGTAGGTTGGTGGCACCTTAATTGGGGAGGACGGGCACGTGGTATTGGCTGGAGCGGAAATAAGTGGAAAGGTATCAACAACATCAAACATGGTTTCCATGTTTGATGCCATTCCATTTATTCCGTTCCAGCCATTATTATGAGCCGTCCTCGCCTCAGCAGCCTCCACTGGTTGAGATGTACACTGTGTGTACAAAACATTAGGAACACCATCCTTATATTGAGTTGTACTCCCTTTTGCCCTCAAAACAGTCTCAATTCATCGAGGCATGGACTCCAGAAGGTGTCGAAAGTGTTCCATAGGGATACTGGTCCAATGTTGACTCCATTGCTTCCCACAGTGGATGTCAAGTAGGCTGGATGTCCTTTTGGTGGTGGCACATTCTTGAAACACACAGGAAACTGTTGAGTGTGAAAAACCTAGTAGTGTTGCAGTTCTTGACATATACAAACCATACCCCATTCAAAGGCACTTAAATATTTTGTCTTGTCCATTCGCCCTCTGAATTGCACACATACACAGTTCAAGTCTCAATCGTCTCAAGGCTTAAAAATAATTTTACCCTGGCTCCTTCCCTTCAAATCAAATCAAATTTGATTGGTCACATACACATGGTTAGCAGATCTTAATGCGAGTGTAGCGAAATGCTTGTGCTTCTAGTTCCGACAGTGCAGTAATATCGAACAAGTAATCTAACAATTCTACCTAATACACACAAATCTAAAGGGATAGAATAAGAATATGTACATATGGATGAGCGATAGCTGAGCGTCATAGGCAAGATGAAATAGATGGTATAAGATATAGTATATACATATGAGATAAGTAATGTAAGATATGTAAACATTATTAAAGTGGCATTGTTTAAAGTGACTAGTGAATCTCTATGTAGAGAGCAGCCTCTCTGAGTTAGTGATTGCTGTTTAGCAGTCTGTTAGCCTTGAGATACAAGCTGTTTTTCAGTCTCTAGGTCCCAGCTTTGGTGAACCTGTACTGACCTCACCTTCTGGATGGTAGCGGGGTGAACAGGCAGTGGATCGAGTGGTTGTTGTCCTTGATGATCTTTTTGGCCTTCCTGTGACATCAGGTGCTGTATGTCCTGGAGGGCAGGTAGTTTGCCCTCTGTGATGCATTGTGCAGACCGCACCACCCTCTGGAGAGCCTTGCGGTTGAGGGAGGTGCAGGTGCCGTACCAGGCGGTGATACAGCTCGACAGGATGCTCTCAATTGTGTATCTGTAAAATTGTGTCAGGGTTTAAGATGACAAGCCAAATTTCTTCATCCTCCTGAGGTTGAAGAGGCGCTGTTGTACCTTCTTCACCACACTGTCTGTTTGGGTGGACCATTTCAGTTTGTCTGGGATGTGTACGCTGAGGAACAGAAAACTTTCCACCTTCTTCACTACTATCCCTTCGATGTGGATAGGGAGCTGCTCCCTCTGCTGTTTCCTGAAGTCCACAATCATCTCTTTTGTTTTGTTAATGTTGAGTGAGAGGTTGTTTTCCTGACACTACTCTCTGAGTGCCCTCACCTCCTGCCTTTCTCGTCATTGTTGGTAATCAAGCCCACTACTGTTGTGTCGTCTGCAAACTTTATGATTGAGTTGTAGGCGTGCATGGCCACGCAGTCATGGGTGAACAGGGAGTACAGGAGGGGGCTGAGCACGCACCCTTGTGTTGAGGGTCAGCGAAGTGGAGATGTTGTTTCCTACCTTCCCCACCTGGGGGGCGGCCCGTAAAAAAGTAATGGACCCAATTGCACAGGGCGGGGTTGAGACCCAGGGCCTCCAGCTTAATGATGAGCTTTGAGGGTACTACGATGTTGAATGCTGAGCTGTAATCAATGAACAGCATCTGGACCCTCTCTTTCTAAAATGATCCGCCCAAATTGTTGCAACCCCTATTACTAGCCTGTTCAACCTCTCTTTCGTATCGTCTGAGACCCCCAAAGATTGGAAAACTGCCGCGGTCATCCCTCTCTTCAATGGGGGAGACACTCTAGACCCAAATTGCTACAGACCTATATCCATCCTACCCTGCCTTTCTAAGGTCTTCGAAAGCTAAGTTAACAAACAGATCACCAACCATTTCGAATCCCACCGTACCTTCACCGCTATGCAATCTGGTTTCCGAGCTGGTCATGGGTGAACCTCAGCCATGCTCAAGGTCCTAAATGATAGCATAAACGCCATCGATAAGAGACAATACTGTGCAGCTGCATTCATCAACCTGGCCAAGGCTTTAGACTCTGTCAATCGCTGTATTCTTATGAAAAGATTCAACAGACTTGGTTTCTCAAATGACTGCCTCGTCTGGTTCACCAACTACTTCTCAGACAGAGTTCAGTGTGTCAAATCGGAGGGCCTGTTGTCCGGACCTTTGGAGGGAGCTGAAAGTCCGTATTGCCCAGCGACAGCCCTGAAACCTGAAGGGTCTGAAGAAGGTCTGTATGGAGGAGTGTGCCAAAATCCCTGCTGCAGTGTGTGCAAACCTGGTCAAGAACTACAGGAAACATATGTTCTCTGTAATTGCAAACAAAGGTTATAAATACTTGTCATGCAATAAAATGGAAATTAATTACTTAGAAATCATACAATGTGATTTTCTGGATTTTTGTTTTAGATTCCGTCTCTTACAGTTGAAGTGTACCTATAATAAAAAATGACAGACCTCTGCATACTTTGTAGGTAGGAAAACCTGCAAAATCGGCAGTGTATCAAATACTTGTTGTCCCCACTGTACGTCTCGTGTCTGAGCCGTTGAATTGTGACTCTACTTTGTCCCTATACTGGCATTTCACTTGTTTGATTGCCTTACACTCTTTAAATTCGGCCATATTCGTCCGGATAAACGCAGAGGTTCGCACTTTCAGTTTTGCGCGAATGCCGCCATCTATCCATGGTTTTTGGTTAGGGTAGGTTGTAATAGTCACAGTGGGTACAACATCTCCAATGCACTTCCTTATAAACTCACTCACCGAGTCCGCGTGATCAAAACAATCTTGAAGAGTGGATTCTGATTGGTCAGACCAGCGTTGAATGGTTCTAGTCACGGGTACATCCTGTTTGAATTTCTGGCTATAGGACAGTAGGATGATGGAGTGCGAGGGAGGGCCTTGTATGCATCGCGGAGGTTAGATTAGCAGCGGTCCAGCATTTTGCCTGCGTGAGTGCTGCAATCGACATGCTTGTGCTCAAATTTTCTTTGTTAAAATCCCCAGCTACAATAAATGCAGCCTCAGGATATATGGTTTCCAGTTTACATTGAGTCCAGTGAAGTTCCTTGAGGGCCGTCGTGGTATCTGCTTGAGGGGTTATATACACAGCTATGATGATAACTGATAATAATTCTTTTGGGAGATAATATGGTCGGCATTTGATTGTACGGAATCCTAGGTCAGGTGAAAAGAAGGACTTGAGTTCCTGTATGTTGTTATGATTACACCATGAGTCGTTAATCATGAAGCATACACACCTGCCCTTCTTCTTCCCAGAGAGATGTTTATTTCTGTCGGTGCGATGCATGAAGAAGCCCGGTGGCTGTACTGACTCCAACAACATATCCAGATAGCCATGTTTCCGTGAAACAGAAAATGTTACAATCTCTGATGTCTCTCTGGAGGCAACCCTTAACCTATTTTCGTCCACCTTGTTGTCTAGAGACTGGACATTGGCGAGTAGTATACTCAGAAGTGGAGGAGAGTGTGCACGCCTTCAAAGCCTGACCAGGAGGCCACTCTGTCTACCTCTTCTGTGGCGACGTTGTTTTGAATCGGCCTCTGGGATTAGATCCAATGTCCTGGGTCGGCGCCAGAGATTAAGTGGATTTAACAGGTGACATCAATAAGGGATCATAGCGTTCACCTTGATTCACTTGGTCAGTCTATGTCATGTAATAAGCAGGTGTTCCTAATGTGTTGTACACTCAGTGTATGTGTTAGGTGCATACTATGCTATAGTCTACAATCTAATGCATTAAATTACTTTACGGGTGTAAGATCTTTGTTACCAGGTTCTTACAGCAGAAACTAATCCTGCAACAGGAAATGTGAATTATTGTGTGGATTATAATTAATGGAACATTATCTGGGTGTTGACACATTTTTAGTTAGGTCAAATCAAGTCTGACATTTTTAAGTGGACATTACTAACTTTAGAAGCCTTTTTAAAACTTATTTGGTATAGGGGGCGGTATTTTGACGTCCGGATGAAAAGCATGCCCAAGTAAACTGTTTCAGGCTGGTTTTTGGAGAAATTGGGGCGAAGTTGTAGTTTTTCTAAGTGGCTCCCATTTTGGCTGTAGTTTCCAAGCACATGGCAGAGACAGCGAGTTCTTTTTGTTTATCTCCGGTAAAGACAACAATTCTCTGTTTTAAATTGTATTGTTTATTTGCGTATTAGGGTACCTAAGGATTGATTATAAACGTTGATTGACTTGTTTGGATAAATTTATTGGTAACGTTTGGGATTCACTTTGTATGCATTTTGAAAGAGGGAAACCGAATGGATTATTGACTGAAGCATGCCAGCTAAACTGGGAACAAAGGACCATTTGTAATGTAACTGGGACATTTTGGAGTGCCAACAGAAGAAGATTTTCAAAGGTAAGGCATATATTATATTGCTATTTCTGACTTTCGTGTCGCAACTCCCTGGTTGAAAATGATTTGTTATGCATTTGTGTGCTGGACACTGTCCTCAGCATGGTTTGCTTTCGCTGTAAAGCCTTTTTGAAGTCTGACACCTTGGCTGGATTAACAACAAGTTAAACTATATTTTGATTTATTGCAATAGTGATTTCATGAAAGTTTAATATTTATAGTAATTTAATTTGAATTTTGCGCAATTTCACCGGATGTTGGCCAGGTGAGACGCTAATGTCCCACCTATCCCAAAGAAGTTTTAATAAACATTGACGATACAACAAGTTTGCATTTCCTGCTGTACATGGTATCAAGTTAAGATCCGACATCTGTACATTAGATGCGATCTGAATGGTTTGGACCTGGGGTGCATACCTGAACACTCCAATGATGCTTTATCTTGGTCATATTTATTGGCCATGCGGGATAGGTCATGAAAAGACAGACATTGCAAGGAATCTGCCCAATTCGTAGAGGAGTAAATAACACCACAACACAAAAACAGTTAATGAAGACAAATGTCAAAGTGTGTTTCGCACCAGGCACGATTTTCCGCTCAACTTTTTATGGCTGTGGAGTGTCTGCAGAGCAGCAGAACAGACCAAGGGCCGACGGACAGGGGTGCAGGGGGATCAATCATAGCAATGTCGTCATCTACCCCAGGTCCAGCCAGGCGAAAATAGCCTTCCTATCATATCTGATTATATTATATCACACCTTTGATGGAACAAAGATGTTTAAGATCACAGCCCCAGTTCTAAAAGAAGAGATAGAGAAGATAAGGATGTCAGAGCCTAGCAACAGACCCCTTGGGATTTGAAGAGACAGAGAGAGAGATAGAAAGGTAGGGGAGGGAGGGATGGATGGAGAGAGGGAGGGAGCGAGGGAGGGAGGGAGGTAGGTAGGATGGAATGAGAGAGGAAAATAACAAATGAAAGTGAGATGAATGGTGATCCCTCTTTCTCTTTCCCCTCTCTCTCCAGTTACCCCATCTCTTTCTACCCCTCTCTCTACCTCCCCAATCTCTCTCTCTCTTCCTCCCCATATCTACATCTCTATCACTCTCT
Source organism: Oncorhynchus clarkii lewisi (assembly GCF_045791955.1). NCBI lineage: Eukaryota > Metazoa > Chordata > Actinopteri > Salmoniformes > Salmonidae > Oncorhynchus > Oncorhynchus clarkii. Next base: position 13,864,530 of record NC_092162.1, read on the forward strand.
CATAGCACTCCCATCGCCCTCGCAAACTCCAGTCTCCCAGACCGTCCACATCACACGGTGAGGGCCCCAGGTGAGTGTGGTGGGTAGAGATTAAGAAGGGGACGTAGTCATTAACACACAACGTCTCACCGAGTCCCTACCCCCGCTACATCCACTTCCCTTAGTGAAGATTACTGGCCAATTAAGGACTTTAATTGGAGGCAACATCAAAGCATCAATCGTAAGAAAATAAAAAAGCCCAAATATTGGAGCTGCTGCAGGTGTCTAGACAATGTCACTCGCAGGCCCAGTTGAATGCTTAATTAGCGACAACAAATTGGCGCCGCAAATCCGACGACCATGAAGGCTCTTCTCAATGACATCCCCCAAGGATTCATCATCAGCTGGCCTTGTGTGAAGTCCAGGCACTGATGAGGAGCTACCCTGAAACACGGTGTAGAAGTTGTCATCATGATTCCCTTTGTCTCAAAGGCAAAGACGGTCAAAGAAAAAGGTGCATTGAATACAATTGGCAGAAGGAAGCCGGTGACGCCGTTGACTCTTCTAACAGTACAGCTTTGACTGAAGAGGAGCTATTTAAGTACAAAATGTACCATTTAGGCTATTGTATGTCTTTGTCAAGTAATGTCTTTACTGTGCCTCCTAAAGAATGAACAAACTCAGCAAAAAAATAAACGTCCTCTCACTGTCAACTGCGTTTATTTTCAGCAAACTTAGCATGTGTAAATACTTGTATGAACATAACAAGATTCAACAACTGAAACATAAACTGAACAAGTTCCACAGACATGTGAATGGAATAATGTGTCCCTGAACAAAGGGGGGGGGGGGGGGTCAAAATCAAAATCAAAAGTAACAGTTAGTATCTGGTGTGGCCACCAGCTGCATTAAGTACTGCAGTGCATCTCCTCCTCATGGACTGCACCAGATTTGCCCGTTCTTGCTGTGAGATGTTACTCCATTCTTCCACCAATTCACCTGCAAGTTCCTAGACATTTCTGGGGGGAATGAACCTAGCCCCCACCCTCCAATCCAACAGGTCCCAGACGTGCTCAATGGGATCGAGATCCGGGCTCTTTGCTGTCCATGGCAGAACACTGATGTCCTTGTCTTGCAGGAAATCATGCGCAGAACGAGCAGTATGGGTGGTGGCATTGTCCTGCTGGAGGATCATGTCAGGATGAACCTGCAGGAAGTGTACCACATGAGGGAGGAGGATGTCTTCCCTGTAATACACAGCGTTGAGATTGCCTGCAATGACAACAAGCTCAGTCTGATGACGCTGTGACACACCGCCCCAGACCATGACGGGCCATCCACCTCCAAAGTGATCCCACTCCAGAGTACAAGCCTTGGTGTAAAGCTCATTCCTTCGACGATAAATGCAAATCCGAGACTCGTCAGTGAAGAGCACTTTTTGCCAGTCCTGTCTGGTCCAGTGACGGTGGGTTTGTGCCCATAGGCAACGTTGTTTCCGCTGATGTCTGGTGAGGACCTGACTTACAACTGGCCTACAAGCCCTCAGTTCAGCCTCTCTCAGCCTATTGCGGACAGTCTGAGCACTGATGGAGGGATTGTGCGTTCCTGGTGTAACTCGGGCAGTTGTTGTTGCCATTCTGTACCTGTCCCGCAGGTGTGATGTTCAGATGTACCGATCCTGTGCAGGTGTTGTTACATGTGGTCTGCCACTGCGAGGACAATCAGCTGTCCGTCCTGTCTCCCTGTAGCTCTGTCTTAGGCATCTCACAGTAAGAACATTGCAATTTATTGCCCTTGTCACATCTGCAGTCCTCGTGCCTCCTTGCAGCATGCCTAAGGCACGTTCACACAGATGAGCAGGGACCCTGGGCATCTTTCTTTTGGTGATTTTCAGAGTCAGTAGAAAGGCCTCTTTAGTGCCCTAAGTTTTCATAACTGTGACTTTAATTGCCTACCGTCTGTAAGCTGTTAGTGTCTTAATGACCTTTCCACAGGTGCATGTTCATTAATTGTTTATGGTTCATTGAACAAGCATGCGAAACAGTGTTTAAACCCTTTACAATGAAGATCTGTGAAGTTATTTGGATTTTTACAAATTATCTTTCAAAGAAAGGGTCCTGAAAAAGGGATGTTTTTTTGCAGAGTTTACAATACTGGTACATTGAACAACAAGACTCAGACATTGTAAGACAGGAACATAATTATCAGACTGGCATTTTCTGCTGGCTCACTGTGACTGTGATTTTGTTGTATGGCAATGGCTTAGTGTAAATGAGACCGTGTTAACGTTTTTGTCTCAGTTAATGCAGCCCTGAATACACTATATATATAAAAGTAAGTGGACACTCCTTCAAATTAGTGGATTGGTCTATTTCAGCCACACCCTTTGCTGACAGGTGTGTAAACTCTAGCACACAGCCATGTAATCTCCATAGAAAAAACAATGGTAGTAGAATGGCCTTACTGAAGAACTCAGACTTCCAAAGTGGCACCGTCATAGGATGCCACCTTTCCAACAAGTCAGTTCATCAAATTTCTGCCCTGCTAGAACTGCCCCAGTCAACTGTACTTGTTGTTAATGTGAAGTGGAAACGTCTAGGAGCAACAACAACTCAGCCGCAAAGTGATAGGCAACACAAACTCACAGAATAGGAGTGCTGAGGAATGTAGCATGTAAACATAGCATTATGCTATTATTGTTTTTCCTACTTTGTCTGTAACATCAAATAAAAAGGGAAATAGTTCCTGTCAAAAAGAGGTAATACTTTCTGTAGTAATACAACCGTTTTTTGCACATCTTTGGGTTCCCTGTGTTGCCAACCAGAAATGTGGGAGAATGTACCAGTCAAAAGACACACCTACTCATTCAAGGGTTTTTCTTTATTTTAATTGAGTAGTTTTTTCACCCGTGTACTTAAGTACATATAGAAGCAGATACTTTTAGTCTTTTACTCAAGTAATATTTTACTGGGTGACTTTCACATTCATTTGAGTCATTTTCCATTAAGGTATCTTTACTCTTACTCAAGTATGACCGTTGAGTACTTTTTCCATGACTGTTCCATTTTTTAAAAACGTAACCTTTATTTAACTAGGCACGTCAGATAAGAACAACTTCTTCATTACAATGACGGTCTAGAAACAGTGGGTTAACTGCTTTGTTCAGGGGCAGAACGACAGATTTTTACCTTGTCAGCTCGGGGATTCAATATAGCAACCTGTCAGTTACTGGCCCAACGCTCTAACCACTAGGCTACCTGCCGCCCACTATTAAGTAAGTCAAAATTACTGACACTTTTCATAAACAGCTGGCAGTAAAAATTGACATTCAGTCTGGCTGGATTAAATCAGAATGAGCTTTTTCAGGAAGCTCTGTTATACAGATGAAAGATGAGCGGTATTAAATCAATGCAAACAGCCCTACACTACAAACAATGGAAAAAACAACACAAAAGCACCCGCCGCCATAGGCACATCTGTAATGTGGCATCTGACTATTGATGATAATCAACCTCCTTTTGATCCACCACTTCCTCTCTTCTCCTCTGTTCCCCCAGCGGTTCACACCATTCCCAGAGTTAATCCACTATGTTATGTACATTTACAAAACGTCAGATGATCCAAATGTGGCGCCATGCTAGAGCGGCACTAACGCAGGCGGCGCTCCCTGTGATCCCACACAGGTGTCGGCTAATCTGCCTTCCAGAGGCGAGGGGCTTGCGGGCTTTTTTGGAGCTGCTGGAGGATAGACTGGAACTGTGATGTGAGGTGCCTTCTGTTGGCCTCTCCTGGAGCGACCTGTCTCAGAGCATCAAGCAGCTCCGGGAATTACTCAGCATTATATAAAGCCCGCGGAGACTCAGCCGAAGTCACGCAGGGATTTACAAAACATCCAGTTCAAATGAGCCTCCTCTATCTCCCTCCAACTCCCCATCCTTCACATGCACGTTCAAAGTCCTTGACTGAACTGATGGCGTTTATCAGGAGTCATAGGCCAGTAAAGCCACAAGCAAATACAGCCAAGTGGGCGAGCTTAAGATGATAGGCCACAGTAACCATTTATTTAAGCACTAATGCTCTGTAAATATGGGACTCTTTCTAGTATGGGTTCAGGGTATATCCTTGTTTTAAGCGTTCTCGCCCGGCTTACGCAATCACTGCCTTTAAATAAGCCATCGCGGAGTTCACTTGTTTAACTGAACGTTGTTGAATATAGCAGACAGGAACTACAAGATGGAACTTAGTAATTGATAACACTTTATTACATGTCTCGGACGGATAGTAAGAGTGACTGATTTGTGAGTGGAGTTGTCCTCAGTTGCTCCACTCTGAAAGCCTAGCCATGCACTCCTGGGGGAACTGTTTGTGTAAATAAATCTGCCTGGGCTCAGGAGGCTCCTGTATTCTGGAGGGTATCTCGATAATACCATCACACCATTTGAATGACACAGTGAGTGGTGAGGGTGCTGTAAAAGTAATAGAAGCTTTTTGAATGAGCAGTTCCTGGGAGTGACTCAGCTGATTTCGGGCCACACATAAATGAAGTCACCTCCGCAGGCTGATATTGGTTTATTTATACTAAGGCTGGCATTAATATCATGACAGTGGGTATAAAAAAGTGGGACAGTAATCAACCCCCCTCACTTTATGGCTTGTGATTTCGTAAAGCTACACCACTAAATATAATGAAATTGCTGCGGACCAAACGCCTAGACTGGGAAAATACATGTATAAACAAAATGATGAAGGTCAGAAAGAAATTAATGGCTTAAGCTAGCGCTAAGAGGCTAAGTGAGCAGATCAGGTCAGCCACAGGGGGCGTTGAACTGGTGTTCAACTTGAATGCCCTGCATTCAAGGCAGTGTCCAGTGTCATCATAGGCTAATGCATGTTAACTCTGATAGTGATTATGAAAATATTATTGTGGCGAACCCTGACCCTGGATATCCACTCAAGCAATTAAATCTGACCCCCTATAAATGACCCCTCACCAACATAATAATATATTAAATACTATTGAAATGACCCTTTATAACCCAAACCTAATGATATGGCTACTCCAGTATGTTAGCTCCAGACAGCATTGGAAACTATCAGGCAGAAAGGAATGCAGCAACCCATGTGTAGCAATGTGTAGTCACATCAGAACCCTGTGAGTCAAAACAAAATCATTCAGCCCGCGTTGCTTCTCACCTCATACTCCCTTTTACATTATATATATTTGTACAAAATCAGGAGGCTTTCGTTCCAGCTGGCTGTCAGGTGGCTCTTATTGTTGCAGGTGAAAACAGGAGGTCCCAGGATGCATCGTAAGTGGAACACTACTCTCTCTTTTGACCAAAGCCCTATGGACCCTGGTCTAAAGTAGTGCACTATACATGGGGTAGGGCGTTATTTGGGACACCATCCCAGTCAACACTGGAGCCAGTCCAGCTCCAACCCTGTCTGTGATTGGGAGTCCATATTTGATGTGGCCCGACTGTTGTCTCATGCTTGGCGGAACATTCGGCGGAGCACTGTGTGACAGACGGAGCAGATCAATGTACCCGGCAAATCAATTCAGTGGACTATAGCTGTGGTGTGTCGTCGTCCCCCCCACCTCGTCACATCTCTTCATTCTATAGAGACCCGCCGTCTAAATCCTGAGTCTCAACACCTCCAACAGTATAATGGCATTTCATAGCCCAGCCAATGACCCTGTAGTCAGATAGGAGTAGGGTAAAGAAGTGCCACATTCCTGGGTGAGGCTGGAGAGCTGAGAAGTTGAGAGATGGGGAGGCAGAGTGGGGCATGTTTGTTAATTCATTCATTCATTTCTAACGAGGTTATTTTGCACAATACTGTTGAGAGCAGTGCTATGTAGCAAGTCTCGTGTGTGGTATAACCAAAAAGGTTTCACAGTTAGCTATGATGGCGATAGCAGAGCAGTAAACATTGTTTCAGCAGTTTACCAACCATGTGCCAACCAAAAACAGTCTACTCCACACTGTTTGTGGGACTGAAGTTTTAAAAAAATAACTGAAATGCTATTTCTGCATTTCCAGCAGCATCAGTGTACATATCTCTAAAACGGGTAGAGGGATTTGCCCTTTTGTCCTTTTGTAAGCAAACCAGCAAAGAGGGAATTGTCTGTACTTTATGAGGCGAAACAGGGTTTCCATGACGAAGTGACTGAGAAAGAGAATGAGAGAGAGTATGACAGCAAAACAAACACAGAGAAAGATAAACACACACAGACAGAAAGCGAATTACAGTGGAAGGCGAAGAGAGAGAGGGGATGAAAGACAGACAGAATGAAAGGGAAAATGAGCACGGAGGTTGAGAGAGGGGCTGGGGAGGCAAGGGAGGCAGGGGGGAGACGGGATGGAAGCAGCAATGCAATCCAAGGTCTCTCCTTAATCATCATCACTCAGCTGTCAGGCCTGGGCCATGCTGGAGCCAGGCCTAGACACCCAAACCCAGACCCCATCTGCTCCTAATAAACTTAAAGGACTTAATTTGAATAAATGTGCTTTCTTCGTCTCCCCTCACTTATTTAATGCATTTGCTCATCAAAGGGAGTGATATTGTTGAGGCTGGGGCTGGATAGAGTGATGGGGAGGAAAAAGCTGGCTTGTACATGCCTGTGTATGCTAAAAATCATTTGTTGAGTCAGATGGTTTGGTGACAACCATCTATTGTGCTCTGTTATGATTTTACCTTGTGAAGTAGTGTTGTGCAATTTCCTTTCATAATGTCCACCTGAATGTTTGTTTTCCTGAAGAACAGGAAGACATTATGCGTCCTCCTCTAAATATAGAAATATTAAGATGCCGCATTTACTAAAACAACAAATTAAGAAGCACAACACAAGAAGACATAATAACCATTTCTAATCCGTTGCTCTTCTTCAAATAGACAGAGTGCAACGTCAGTAAATTCATGATAAATAACGGAATAACAGCCAGAAACGTTAATATCTTACCCTTACCGTAACCTTTGCCACAAACACATGCACTGCAATCTGCTATACTGTTCCGAGAATCCACATGCCCCAGTTTCTAGTGAAAAACATCCTCAAGTTTCATCAGCTATAGAAAAGCAGTCGAACATGGCGGTATGCAGTCATCCGACAATATTGAAACAACTGGGTTATGCTGATAAAGACCCTGGTTCAAGGGCATCACTGAAGCAAACCACACATAGACAGGTTGAACTTCTGACCTTTCCTGATACCGCTCTACACCTTCACAAATATAGACTCATATAGTGGAACAATAAAAAATATAGAAAAGCATTGAGCTGAAAGGAACATGCTGTGAAATCTTGGATCCTACCATGAAGCTGCTGTACAGTACATTTCATCATACTAAAATCAGACTAATTTGATCCTGATTAACATGATTTGTTAAGTATCAGGAACAGGTGGTTCGTTGATGAGTAAGACAGCCTCTCTCCCTCTCTCCCACTTCTCACAGCGAGAGCCTCCCATGTGACGGTGAGTAAGCTCTATTTCCTCCATCCGATCACTCAACTCTGAGAGGCTTCATTGATTGGAGCACTTTTGTCGTCGGAGACAGACCATCCTGCAGCCCTCGCCACCTCACCCCCTCACCTCTCGTCATCAACCTCCTTCCACAATACTCTAGAATCTTTTTAGTGCCAGCCTTGAAGCATGTTCACTAGCCAGCCACTCCACACTCCACACTTACCATACTCGTTGTCATAGAAGACGATGAACTTCTGCCAGCGCAGCTCGCCGACCAGGGTGAGCATGACGTCGTTGAGACGGACGGGCGGGCGCGCCGCCAGGGTGTAGCGTTGGCCGTCGGGGCTGGGGTTGAGCTGGCAGGTGGTGCGTGGCGAGCCCTCGCCACTGCGCTGGACATACACGTGTGGGATGTGCATTGCGTCAGTCAGGGATTGGAGGGCGCTGGCCGAGGCACAGCCGGTAGAGGTGACCAGAGCCAGGATGCCCTGGGTCATCAACTCGCAGGCTAGAAAGAGAAGAAAGAGGAGAAAGAGGAGAGAGAGAGAGAGAGAGAGAGAGAGAGAGAGAGAGAGAGAGAGAGCAGATTAGCACAGTGAAGTCAGCAGCACACTCATCTAACTATAAAACACATTGCCATAAGAAGACAAGGAGTTTGAAACGTAAAATATGAAATCAAATTCTAGTCTTCATAAGGACTGGGTTGGTCAAGTGTTCCACTCAAACTTTCATAGTAAATCAAGAGGTGCTGCTATTCTGGTTGATAAAGCTACTCCCTTTGTAGCTTCTGAGGTTATTGCTGATCCTAAGGGACGATACGTCATAGTAACTGGTGAACTGTTTTCTACCCCTCTTGTTTTGGCTAGTGTTTATGCTCCCAATTGGGATGACACAAGTTTCATTTCTTCCTTTCTGTCTGCTATTCCCAATTTAGATTCTCATTTGTTGATTTTAGGGGGGGATTTCAACTGTAAAATGTCCCCAGTTCTGGACAAGTCCTCACAAACAAATACAGGCCCATCTAAATGTGCCCTACTTATTCAATCCTTTCTTCAGAAATATGCTATGTTTGAGGCCTGGCGTTTCCTACATCCTACAGATAGACAGTATTCCTTTTATTCTCATGTTCATCAAACATACTCCCGGATTGATTACTTCTTTTTGGACAAAAAACTTCTGCCTAACCTTCGGCAGTGTACTTACGAGAGTATTGTTATCTCTGACCATTCACCATTAGTGCTTGAACTAGAGTTTCCCCAGCGACCTCCTAGGTTTTATCAATGGCGTCTCAACCCCATTTTACTCTCAGATAAGGAGTTTGTCAATTTCATTTCTTCTGAAATTACCTTATTCCTAGAAACGAATTCAACACCAGGTATGTCCTGCTCTACCATATGGGAGTCTCTCAAAGCATACCTACGTGGCCAAATTATTTCTTATACAGCCAACCAAAACAGAGTTCGCTCCCAGCGACTTCGGGACCTGAGCGAGTCCATAGCCACATTGGATGAGAAGTATGCTACGGATCCTTCCTCTGATCTGCATAAAGAGCGCCAACTACTCCAATCTGAATTTGATGAGCTTTCTACCAGGCAAGCTGAACAGTTACTCTTGCGAGCTCGATACAAAGTCTATGAACAAGGCGACAAGGCCAGTAAACTCCTTGCACATCAGATCCGTAAATCTGAGGCCTCACGGCTAATCCCACAAAATAAGCCCCGTCTGGTGCCACCACAGTTATACATAAAGAGATCAATGATCAATTTAAACAATTTTACTCTGCGCTATACACCTCTGAATCCCCTCAAGACCCTTTGCTGATTGACTCCTTCTTTAATGGCTTGAATATGCCTTCAATTGATACAGACTCCCATGACTGTCTAGAAGAAGAATTTACGCTTGAGGAGATTGCAACAGCAGTGTCCGCAATGAAAAGTGGTAAATCACCGGGTCCAGACGGTTTTCCAACCGAATTTTACAGGACGTTTTCTGGTCTGCTTTGCCCATTCTTGTCCCGACTATTTGCAGAGTGCCTCAATACTTCAAAGCTGCCGCCTAGTCTTTATCAGGCTTCAATTTCATTACTACTAAAGAAAAACAAAGACCCCCTGGAATGTGGATCCTATCGCCCAATCTCGCTTTTAAACTGTGATTACAAAATCCTAGCTAAGCTTTTAGCCATCCGTATGGAAGGCTTGCTGCACCAAGTAATACACTCTGACCAGACTGGCTTTGTGAGAAATAGGCATTTATTTTTCAATATTAGGCGCCTTATGAATATACTGTACTCCCCAGCGTCGGGGGACCCGGAGGTGGTGGTCTCACTTGATGCCGAAAAAGCGTTTGACCGCGTTGAGTGGGACTACCTAACAGCTGCCCTTTATAGATTTGGCTTTGGCCCCAAATTCATTGCGTGGATAAAGATTCTTTATTTTTCCCCCATGGCTTCGGTACGGACTAATAACTTGTCCTCTGACTATTTTCCCTTGCACCGCGGATCCAGACAGGGTTGCCCACTCTCCCCCTTGTTGTTTGCTTTGGCAATCGAGCCTCTCGTCATTGCACTACGCTCTAATGATGCCATTCAAGGCATAATCAGGGCGGGCTGGGAGCAGAAAGTCTCGCTATATGCTGACGACCTCCTTTTGTTTATCTCCAATCCCGATACCTCATTGCCACGTGCCCTATCTGTTCTTAAAAAGTTTGGATCAATCTCAGGGTACAAGCTGAATCTAGGCAAGAGTGAGCTTTTTCCTGTAAATAAGGCTGCTTTAAAGTGCTCTTTCACAAGTTCTCAGTTTAGGATTGTCCGGGATCAATTCACTTACAAGGGAGTAAAAGTGACAAGGAAATATTCAAATTTGTTTCAGGAAAACTTTGTTGCTCTAGCAGACAGATTGAAACAATCTTTTACTTTTTGGAATTCGCTACCCCTTTCTCTTATCGGAAGGATTAATGTCATTAAAATGAATGTGTTGCCCAAATTTCTATATTTATTTCAATGTTTACCCATTTTTATTCCAAAATCTTTTTTTATTTCACTGGATCAAACATTCATGCATTTTATTTGGGATGGCAAGGTACCACGGATTGGTAGAAAACATTTACAGAAGCCTAGGTCATTGGGGGGTTTAGCTCTACCAAATTTTCAGACATACTACTGGGCTGCAAATTTTAGAGCCGTTCTGTGCAGACTGATTATACTGGCCCTAGACCACTCTGGGTCCAGATGGAGTCTGAATCGTGTAAACCTGCAGCACTTTCCTCTGTGCTGTGCTCGTCTCTCCCAGTGTCCCTAGGCAAAAGGTGTGCCAACCCAATTGTAAAGCAGTCTCTTAAAATTTGGAATCAGTTCCGTTTAGCCTTTAGCCTCCGAGGCTTTTCTCTATCAGGCCCAATCAATCAGAACATTTTATTTCCTCCTCATCTTTGAATGATGGGGCTTTTGGCATTTGGCACTCACTAGGCCTTTCCTCGCTAGCCCAATTATTATTTGATGGTACATTTGCCTCTTTTTCTCAGCTGCAGGAAAAGTTCAATCTCCCCCAATCCCACTTTTTCCGCTATCTCACGACTATAAACTTTGTCAGGGCTAACACACCTGGATTTCCCAATAGGCCTGCGAATACAGCTATAGAGAGCATCTTGGAGCTGAACAAGCTTCCTAGGGGCGCAATTTCAGATGTATATGCAATCATTCATGACTTACAGAACCCTTCTTTGGTGCCTTTAAAGACTCGATGGGAAAAGGATTTGGGGGAGGAACTTGGGGAAGACGCCTGGGAATCTGTGCTGCACAGGGTGCACTCGTCCTCTTTTAGCACTAGACACAGCCTCATTCAATTCAAGGTGGTTCACCGTATCCACTGGTCGGGGGCCAAACTTGGAAGAATATTCTCTGATTTTGATCCTACCTGTGTCAGATGTAAGGTGGAACCAGCCACACTGTTGCATATGTTTTGGGGCTGTCATAAACTGTCAGGTTTCTGGGAATTAATATTTAAATGTTTCTCTGATATATATGACACTGTTATAGATCCGTCTCCCCTTACAGCCCTTTTTGGAGTATTGCCCATGGGTACCCCCCTATCAAGAATCCAGTCGGACACTGTTGCTTATACAACTCTTTTAGCTAGACGGCTAATACTACAGAACTGGAAGATGGCAGCTCCCCCATCTTATAAATATTGGGTGAGGGATGTGTTGTGTTCTCTGAAACTAGAAAAAATTAAATTAAATTCACGTGGGAACCCCAAACTGTTTGATGAGGCTTGGGCTCCATTCCGGTCTTACTTTAAGCAGTCCATCCTCTGATGGCATTCCAATTAATACTAAAATAAGTCTGTGACTTAAGTGGCCCGCAGATGCCTTGTTCATCTTGCCCAGGCAGAGACTGAAGTGTGAGCTTGTTTTTCCCAGTTATTTTTACATTTTGTTCACGCCTACATGAATAATCATTTTATTTTTTTTATTTTAAAGCATTGTAAACTTTTTTTTTTTTGTCCAGTGGATGGTCGGTCTGTGGCCATGACTCTCTGTGAGTGGTTGCATTTCTCCACCCTTATCCCTTGACTGTTTACAGGAACAATGGTGAGGTGTTTGCTCTGTCCCTGTACTATAGATTGTCCTTTAACCTCTGTAGCCTTCTGCCTGGTGTGTTTAACTTGTCTAAAGTATGGTATCTTTAAAGCTATTTTTTTATTTGTATTTTTATTTGTATTTTTTTTTCTAGTTGAGTATATTATTTATATTGCTTTGTCTTGTCTGTGTGTGTGTATGTTCAAAACTTAATAAACAGAGTTAAAAAAAATAAAACAATTCTAGTCTTCAGTGAATACTAACGCTCACATTTACAGCTCTGAATGCATTGCCTTGGTCAACATGAGATCATTATTAAGAGGAAAATTACAGTTATTATATAGTGACCGAGACCATTGCTTTGTGACTTCTCTGTGCAATCCCTCTCTTTTGATACACAACCACTGCTTGTAATAGTGAAACTAGGCTTTGACAGTGCTACAGTCAACAGCTGACACGCTGCATTACAGTAACTATACAAGGATCTGAGTCCCAATACCCTGTAAAATCTCCACTCTCTCTCGCCTTGATTAGTATGACCTTTCCCCAAATCTTCTCCATTATTTAGCTCTCACACTCTCCCTCAGACTTGGCAACCTCGACTGCTCTTTGTCTGAGATTTCCTACAGAGTTGGGGCTAATTATTTCCGGTTGAGGGATTTCTAAAGTTTCTCTAAAGGTCATTAAAAAATGAAGCACAGAGGCCTTTGAGTGATCTCAAGCCCGTCCGTGCACTGCACCGCCAGTCCGCGACAAAGGAGAAAAGTCACTCTCACACTAACACTCTCCCACTGCAAAGGGCTTATGTTATGTTATCCGCCACAGTTTGAGTAGGACCTCCAGAGACAAGGGCTGCATCTAAAATGGCACCCTATTCCCTACATACTTTAGTGCACTACTTTTCACCAGCGCCCTATGGGACTTGGTCAAAAGAAGCGCACTATATAGGGTGCCATTGTGGACCGAACCCTAGGCTTGGACTGGGTGAATCTACAGAGTATAATAGCAACGCTTTGGCTTTTCAACAAATACTGCTAATGAGGAAGTAATTAGAGCACAGCACTCTTCACAGACCCAAAGCATGATTGATCTGCTTCACTTCCTATGTCTTTAAAATAATATATTTAAGGGAAAATCCCTCCTGTTCCTTTCCCTTGTTTCCCTGGTGACCGACACATCCCAGGACGAACACCCCCCGGCCCAGTCCCCTTACCGCCACATCAGCCAACGTAATGGATCCGCCAATTGGATTTCCTTGGCAGTGTCACTGTTTTAAAGCTACTCAAATGGAGTCAAATGAAAATGAAATTAAAAGTGCCTCTGTAAAAATCTGCTGGGATCGATACATGGTTGGGGCAAAATAGCGAGCGAAAGAAAGCAAAATAAAAGGTGTGAGTGGGAACAGGGTGGGGAGAGGAGGAGGATTCATCGAATGAATCGCTGACACAAGACAAAGGGACGGCTCATTGTGTGGCTGGCTATTACTCAAGGTCAATTGAGTTTTAATTCCTGTTACACTGAATTAAAAGCTCTGCATTGGTGGTAGGTCTTCATCAATAGCACCTCTGCTCACTGTCTATGTGCCCTCTGATCCTCCTATAGACAGGCTTTCACACACACACACACACACACACACACACACACACACACACACACACACACACACACACACACACACACACACACACACACACACACACACACACACACACACACACTGGTCAATATCGTAGCTTCAGGATCTGGCCCCTAAATAGTTCAATAGACACCTATTATTAGTGTATTATTAGTGTGGAATCAATTGTCCAGACTCCAGACAAACCACTAATGTCCTTTTGGAGGAGTTCTAATTGCTCATGAGTTTTCCCCGGAAAATCGCTGAAGTGCGCGACAAAACAAGTTGTATTTATAAAGTAACCGTCTTTCACACCACCACCAGTCTGTGTGCGGGTTATGTCCTTCCTCAAAACAAATTGAACTACAGCAAAGCTGTTTCTGAGCATTGATTTGCTGTCATTCAAATTCAATATTATTGATATGAATGCAACTGGATGGTAGATGCACAAAATAGTAGACCAAAAGAAATGCTATGGAGAACGGGGAGAACGGTAACGCACAGGAAAGAGAATCGTCTTGAGGGCTAAGGGCATATATCCAAATGTCATTTTCCATTTTCGTCCTCCGTGCTCAGGGACAATAAATCAGGCCAGGAAATGAACATGATTCAATAGACTAGTTAATGTGACATCCAGGAAGATATCACCGGAGTCACAGAAGAGGGCTACACCAGACTGCTGTAAATTGAACACATGCTTCACCGGATTATGGTGAGTGGTTTTCATCTGCTCTACATCAATTGGGTCCCAGAACAGAGCAGAGAGTGAAACGACATCCCTAAGGAAACGCAACCTGAAATCTCAGGTGTCTGCAATCTCCCATATTGCTTATTCAAGAAATAAGATGACCCTGTATCCCACCAATCTAAAGTTTGCATACTGTTCTATATTCAATCATTCAATGCCCTACTCCGACTTCAGTGGGCCCTTGGGCCTTCACTGTATGTAGACGATCAGCTTCATCTCATTTTAGTGCCAGTTCACTTAAGAAGGGGCACCAATGGGTTGGAATTCTAATCAACAGCTCAAATGTGTGTGTGTGTGTGTGTGTGTGTGTGTGTGTGTGTGTGTGTGTGTGTTCATTTTTGCACCTCTGTGCGTCTCCCATCAATTCGCCAATCTTTCTTTGGTTCATTAGCGAAATGTTACAGGCGGATTGTGTGTGGCATTAAGCCTCAGCTTTGATGAGTATTTTACAGATGACACAAGCTGCAACACTGTGCTGGGACAGCCACCGGTGGATGGGAGCGTCATTGGTAAGAAGTAACAATCTATTAACGGTTGGAGGAGACATTAAGACATGCCAGAGGCCCCCATCCATCACCCATAGACATCTCAGGGACACTGCCATTTCTCACCAGTAAAACAGGAGGTTGGTTTGAGGGAAATTCAGACTGATGACGCGTGTTCCTACGTAGCGCACTGCTTTTGCCCAAAGACCACTGGCTCTGCCTAAATGTAGTGCACCATGTAAAGTAGCATCCTGTTGTTTACTGTGTTCTCTAATTGAAATGATGCAGTAATAATTTGAATCTGGTTGGTCTCTAAGCCCACCGTCTGAGTCTCTGGAACCATCTGTTGAGTGGATTTGGGTCATTTAACATCAACAGCATTGTCTCTCACTATTAATCCCACTCACTTGAACCACATTAATACATTCAAGAAGAACACAAATGAGGTTCAAAGCAGACGCTTCATTCATTGTAAACGTCTGGTTTTAGTTCAATGATATAACCATGAAACAAACATAAAGTATTCCTATGCTAGATGGCTTTTGGATGCCTCATGGAACAATCTGAATTCTCCTAGCCTGGTGGTCCAGTCTATTTGTGTCTCTTTGCATTCGTTCATTGACATGCCAAACAAATATGTAATGGATAACAATGATAATTGGCTACAGCACATACAGAATACAACCAGGTTAGAATCCTCAATGATAGTTGGCTACGACACATACAGAATACAACCAGGTTAGAATCCTTAGTGATGGTTGGCTACAGCACATACAGAACAGGACCAGGCTAGAGTTAAAAATTCTCAGACCTGTCAAGTGTCTTTGAGAACACACAGACAGAGCCAGTCTCTCCAAGGGCAACAGTGTGTCTCTCAGAGCAGAGAGAGGGTGGAGGTGAACTTCAGGCCCCGGCAGAAGAGGGCTGTCGGGGGAATAAGAAGACTTGCATGGAGGCCTCACATCAAGGGCACATTCATTTCTCCTCTCTGTCCTCTTTTTCTTCCAGAAACTCCAACAGCGGAAGGATGGAGACGCTTATTGACTTCACAGTACCTCAGACATGGACTTCACCAGGAACTGGCTTTCGGAGCTTTCTCCCCGAATGATTTTGGGTCAGCCCCGAATCGTTTGCGCTTGTAGTCAACTGTCAACTAAATGCGGCACTTAGTTCATAGAGCTGTGGCTACATGAAACTCCCGAAGTTATCCAAACGTTATAATCAGGTGTGTAGTGCTGAGCGTGGTCTGCCACTTCTCAGAATGGTGCCATGTCTTGCAAGATCACTTAATGATTCATTAGTATTGTACACAACAAACCCAATATAATAGCATGATAATGTCAGGCTACTGTTATACCAAAAACACCAGGTCATTTCTTACGACGATTGTGCTGAAGTGTTTAACTCCATCTGCTCTGAAATGTGATTAGTTTGGCCGTTTAGCCACTCTGACATCGTTCAATAAGGTCTAAATACTGATTGAGATCAAATGGTTTGCATGCATGCAGCATGGACGTTTCACCGGTAAAACGTGAAGAATTCACGATTGACAGTGATGATGGCCTAATTTATAATAAGGTTGGCCTAATTTGGTGTTTTAGGATTTTAGAAATATAATGTTTTCCTTTGGCCACTTACAGTACAGTATGTGTAGGCAATCATGAAATTTGGATGATGTACTGTTGATGTAACAGTTGTTAAAATATGTCATGAATTTCACCAGGTTCATATATTATGCATCCTAGGGATAGGGGAGCTTGTACTTGCGTTTTGCCCTGTGTGCTCCTGCTCAAATAATTCTGATGCACTATGAGGTAGACAAACTTTCTGTCTTAAGGATCTGACCCTTTTTTTCAATTTTCGCCTAAAATAACATACCCATATTTAACTGCCTGTAGCTCAGGACCTGAAGTAAGGATATGCATATTCTTGATACCATTTGAAAGAACACACTTTGAAGTTTGTGGAAATGTGAAATAAATGTAGGAGAATATAACACATTAGATCAGGTAAAAGATAATACAAAAGAAAAAACATTCCGTTTTTTTTGTACCATCTTTTAAATTCAAGAGAAATGGCATATTGTATTATTCCAGCCGAGGCGCAATTTAGATTTTGGCCACTAGATGGCCGTGTATGTGCAACGTTTTAGACTGATCCAATGAACCATTGTATATCTGTTCAAAGTGTTGTATCAAGACTGCCCAAATGTGCCTAATTGGTTTATTAATACATTTTAAAGTTCATAATTGTGCACTCTCCTCAAACAATAGCATGGTATTCTTTCACTGTAATAGCTACTGTAAATTGGACAGTGCAGTTAGATTAACAAGAATTTAAGCTTTCTGGCCATATCAGATATTTTAATGTCCTGGATTTTTTTTTTTTTTTGTTACTTACAACTTCATGCTAATCACAGTAGTCTATGTTAGCTGGGGGGGGGGGGGGGGGGGGGATCCCGTAATTGGTAATGTCAATATGCAATTGTAATTGTACATTTTAGGATGATATAACCATTCTGAATTCAACATGTGGTTACTAGCCAGCTAAGGTATTGCATTTGCGAACGATGGCTATCTCCTCGACTGATCCCAGTCCTTTGCATTCTGCATCTATGTTGTTGAAAGAGGGGACTATTGGCAGAACATACTTGTTCTGTACAAATGTTTTGTCTTTTCTCTGAACTCTGATTCATTACAAACTGATCTCCGAAGTCCACGTCTATAGTCTCAATCAATCACACACAACGCAGAGCTACATCTGTGCAGTACAGCACCGGTGTCTATTCTAAAATCATGTTATACAATAGGCTTCATGTCGGTACCAACATTCATTCAGAAATGATGGCTTAATAATACTTTTTTTAAATGATGTTCTGATAGGCTACCCACATTTTTTTTAAAAGCAATTACCATGTGTGGGCAACTGATACTTCCAGCACGGCTTTGATTGGGACAGCGTCATTGCGCTGCTTTGAGTCAAGAATGGGAACTAATCTTGATAAATCAATCAATGTCCGATTTTACTAGGGTATATTCATATGAATCACAATAAAACATTCATTATTGTCTTTATTCTTGACTAATATAAGGGCAAAGGTGACAGTTCAATGAACATAAAAAAGCCTTTTAGGGAATTGTAATTGCTGTTTTATTTTTTTTTGCTACTTTGAAAACCCACTTTTTTCAGAGTAATTTGACATTAGTTTTTATTGTTTCAAAATTTCATAACGCCTACATCGTTTCAATAACAATGTACTGTAGCTGAACCCACTATTGGCTTCATTGATTTACTGAATTTATTATTGTAATTGTAGGCTAGGCTACTTGCTGATGTGTCACACCCTCATCTGTTTCACCTGTCTTTGTGATTGTCTCCACCCCACTCTTCCCCATTATCACCTGTGTATTTTTCCCATAATCTCTGTTTGTCTGTTGTCGGTTTGTCTTGTTTTGTCTTGCCAACCAGCATTTTTGTTCTCAGCTCCTGTTTTTCCCAGTCACTCTTTTTTTCGCCTTCCTGACCACTCTGCCTGCCCCTGACCCTGAGCCTGCCTGCCGACCTGTACCTTTTCCCACCTCTGCATTGTTTGACCTCTGCCTACCTGCCGTCCGGTACTGTTGCCCACCTCTGGTTTACTGACCCCTACCTGCCTTGACCTGTCCATTGCCTGTCCCTGTTGGAATGTTAAACCATTGTCAATTCGACGTGTCTTCATCTGGGTCTTAACTTGATTCCTGATAGATAGACTATTTTAAATATTATTGTAAAAGTAGGCCTAGCTACACAATAACCTCATATGCAGTTATTGACCGAAATCAATTGAATTAATAATAAGAAGTATTGATTAATTTATTTGGCCTTCGGGAGAGCAGGAGAGCGGAATCGAAGAAAACATGCGGTGCTGGAAGTGCTGCAGATAAATTGAAATAAATGAGCCAACTTTTATAATTACTCCTGTTTCCATAAATAAATGAAATCATTGAAAATACTACACCAGCATAATTTAGCCACAGAGGATCAATAGCTTTAAAAAGCATTGCTGTAGATTGTGTTTTGTCACATCCTGAGCGCATAGGCCTAGTTCGTTTACAGTCGGGAATCCCGCAATTAGGCAGCCAGTGCAGCAAATATAAAACAGCTGATTGTTGAGTTGTGGCTGTCAATGAACAGCAGGCAGCAGCTAGAAGGTATTTTGCAATGTATATTTTGCAATACAATTGTGGGAAAAATCTGTTTGAATAGGTGAGTACTACTGGAAAGTTGGTGGACTATAATTTCCTACTCGTGCTGTAGGCCTAAAATCTATGTATCCACTCTTTTCATTGGCCTATGCTAATGGTTGCATTTAAGACATGGGATGTTTGTTTTATTGATCTCAGTATGTAAACGTCGAGCTTGCCGAGTAAACGAGTAGCTTGTCATTTTTATCATTTGTGTGGTATAAAGAAATTTTAGAAAATTACATTTTTCCTTGGACCGACAAACCCTTCAGCCCATGGTCTTCAGGACTGTTATGAAACTCTGGTGATGGCCCTGCCTCAGAACCTCCCACCTAACCAAAGTAATAGAACTGCCCAGAAAGGGTCAAAGAGACTATATTTCATTGTTATAGGTAGGAAGGGGAGGAATCTCACAACAATGTATTGACAAAGGACCATCAATTACCATATGATCAAGACATTGTTTGATCTATATGATTTGAAGTTTAAATCGTGGTCGTTGCTGCATCACCCCAATGTCACTATCAGTCTTCTTAGATGAGGGTTAATAAGAATAAAGAAAAAACAGATTATTTCTCAAAACAAGACAATACTTCATTACATATACTGTAGGTCAGGAAAATCAATATCCCATTGAGCAAAACAAAGCTGATGGCTGACCCCTTCTCAGCTGTATGTGTCAATTCAATGCCCTGTTTTTCCCTTTCATGCATGACCACAGCAAGGCTTTTTTTAAATTCCTTTTTGGGATTCTGAGAACCTAGAAGGTCAGAGCAGCATTTTGTGTGAAATGCAATGCTCGGATTACATCACTTGTTGACTGCTGTATTCACATCTCCTTCACGGAACACTTGCCATCCAGGCAGAAAAGCATGCAGATTGTTGTGAGAGTGAATGGCCATTTGAATACTCACAATACAAGAAGCCTTGGTGTGATAATCACAGAAAAGCTATTTCCCATCGCCAATGTTCCTCGATGCCTTACAAACAACATAAAAGTTTAATGAGACAGTAACACCTGCACATCGAGATCAAAGAGATGAGCACCGCATGCTACTGTGCACTGCATGGAGTAGAGGCCTGTCTGACTACCTCCTCCTCACCCTCGCTTAAATTTGATTTATATTCAACTGCTGCTCCTCCAAATTGCAAAAAATGAGAAACTCGCCAATTAACATGGTCAAGGGGATATGAAATAATCCAAAACAAACCGGCTAGGAAGACTACAAAGTCCCTGCTGTTGAGTCTGAACTCATCACAGGACAACATAATGATGGCGATGCTAACATGACAATGGCAATGCTAACGTTAGCCTAGCTGAAATGGCTAGCATGGCTAACCCTGACTCGGAGCCTTCTGCCGGCTGACATTCCGGCAGCTATCAAGAAAATGGTGGAGGATATGAAAACTCAATTTTAAAATCTGGACTCATCCGTACAATCAGTCCAAACCTCCCTGGCTGACCACACAACATGAATTATTGACCTGGAATGAAGCAGGTGACCATGAGACCTGCATCAAATCAAATCAAATTTAATTTGTCACATACACATGGTTAGCAGATGTTAATGCGAGTGTAGCGAAATGCGTGTGCTTCTAGTTCCGACCATGCAGTAATATCTAACAAGTAATCTAACATTTTCACAACAACTACCTTATACACACATAAGTGTAAAGGAATGAATAAGAATATGTACATAAAAATATATGGAGGAGCGATGGCTGAACGGCATAGGCAAGATGCAGTAGATGGTATAGAGTGCAGTATATACATATGAGATGAGTAATGTAGGGTATGTAAACATTATATAAAGTGGCAATGTTTAAAGTGGCTAGTGATACATTTATTACATCCAATTATTAATTATTAAAGTGGCTAGAGATTTGACTCAGCATGTTGGCAGCAGCAACTCAATGTTTGTGATGGCTGTTTAACAGTCTGATGGCCTTGGCATAGAAGCTGTTTTTCAGTCTCTCGGTCACAGCTTTGATGCACCTGTACTGACCTCGCCTTCTGGATGATAGCGGGGTGAACAGGCAGAGGCTCGGGTGGTTGTTGTCCTTGATGATCTTTTTGACCTTCCTGTGACATCGGGTGGTGTAGTTGTCCTGGAGGGCAGGTAGTTTGCCCCCGGTGATGCATTGTGCAGACCTCACTACCCTCTGGAGAGTCTTACGGTTGTGGGCGGAGCAGTTGCCGTACCATGATGATTGATTGTGCATCTGTAAATGTTTGTGAGTGTTTTTGGTGACAAGCTGAATTCATTCGACCTCCTGAAGTTGAAGAGGCACTGCTGCACCTTCTTCACCACGCTGTCTATGTGGACCATTTCAGTTTTTCCGTGACGTGTACGCCAAGGAACTTAAAACGTACTACCCTCTCCACTACTGTCCCGTCAATATGGATAGGGGCTGCTCCCTCTGTTGTTTCTTGAAGTCCACGATCATCTCCTTTGTTTTGTTGACATTGAGTGTAGGGTTATTTTCCTGACACCACACTCCGAGGGCTCTCACCTCCTCCCTGTATGCCGTCTCGTCGTTGTTGGTAATCAAGCCTACCACTGTAGTGTTGTTTGCAAACTTGATGATTGAGTTGGAGGCGTGCATGGTCACGCAGTCATGGGTGAACAGGGAGTACAGGAGAGGGCTGAGATAGCACCCTTGTGGGGCCCCAGTGTTGAGGATCAGCGGGGTGGATAAGTTGTTTCCTACCTTCACCACCTGGGGGCGGCCCATCAGGAAGGCCAGGACCCAGTTGCACTGGGCGGGGTCGAGACCCAGGGTCTCGAGTTTAATGACGAGTTTGGAGGGTACTATGGTGTTAAATGCTGAGCTGTAGTCGATGAACAGCATTTTTACATAGGTATTCCTCGTGTCCAGATTGGTTAGGGCAGTGTGCAGTGTGCAGTGTGATTGCGATTGCCTCATCTGCGGACCTATTGGGGCGGTAAGCAAATTGGAGTGGGTCTAATCAAATCAAATCAAAGTTTATTTGTCACGTTGCGCCAAATACAACAGGTGTAAACTTTACAGTGAAATGCTTACTTCATCCATGGCTTCTGGTTGGGGTATGTGCGTACAGTCACTGTGGGGACGACGTCCTCAATGCACTTATTGATAAAGCCAGTGACTGATGTGGTGTATTCCTCAATGTCATCGGAAGAATCCCGGAACATGTTCGAGTGTGTGATAGCAAAGCAGTCCTGTAGTTTAGCATCTGCCTCATCTAACCATTTTTTATAGACCGAGTCACTGGTGCTTCCTACTTAAATTTTTGCTTGTAAGCAGGAATCAGGAGGATAGAGTTGTAGTCGGATTTACGAAATGGAGGGCGAGGGAGAGCTTTGTACTCGTCTCTGTGTGTGGAGTACAGGTGATCTAGAATTGTTTTTCCTCTGGTTGCACATTTAACATGTTGATAGATATTTGGTAGAACTGATTTAAGTTTCCCTACATTAAAGTCTCCGGCCACTAGGAGTACCACCTCTGGGTAAGTGGTTTCCTGTTTGCTTATTTCCTTACAGCTGACTGAGTGCGGTCTTAGTGTCAGCATCTGTCTGTGGTGGTAAATAAACAGCCACGAAAAGTATAGCTGAGAACTCTCTAGGCAAGTAGTGTGGCCTGCAGTTTATCACAATATACTCAACTTCAGGCAAGCAAAATCTAGAGATTTCCTGAGATTTTGTGCACCAGCTGTTGTTTACAAATATGCACAGACCGCAGGAGAGCCCGCAGGTTTTGGTAGCGGGCCGTGTCCTCAAAGCGAGCAAAGAAGTTGTTCAGTTTGTCTGGGAGCAAGACATCGTGGTCCGCGATTGGGCTGGTTTTCTTTTTGTAGTCCGTGATTGACTGTAGACCCTGCCACATACCTCACCACCCTTGAAGAGCTACTAACAGTAAACAAAGCTATGAAACTCAAGATAATTGACCTCAAGGAGTTAAAATATTAAAATCACAGGCTTGGAAGAAAATATTTAGAAAGGCTAACCGACACAGTTCGTGGCAGAACTCATAGCAAAACTGTTGGGGAATGAACATTTCCCCCAATGCCTAAAAGTGGAACGAGTGCACCTCATCGGAAGGCTCTTAACTACCTGCTCCGCGTCATGATTGCCAAAATCGTCCAGGACCCTGTAAACTAAAATATTCTGTGCCTGTCCTGCCAGCAATCCCGCCAGTAATTCCCCCTGTCCTTCAACTGGGCTCAGATTTACCCAGACTACACTGTCGAGGTAACAAAGTAACGCCAGAGCTTCGATGGAGCAAGGAAGAAACTGAAAGACACGGTAGTCAGACTCCTTTTCCCAACAAGGCTGAGTTTTACCCATGTTACGGGTAGAGAAGATGTTTGAGAATCCACAGGATGCCAGGGCTTGCATTGAAAGGATTATTGGTACAGACACCAATTCATAGGACCATAATACTGCCCTGAGTAGCTGTTGTACTTCGGCAGAGATATTCCTGATTACCCCGCCGTTTTTGGATTTGACATTGCTGTCATAGTCCCACACACCAACTCATAGGACTGCGCCTGGACAGTTTCCCTGTTTTGATATTAACCTATTGATTAAGAGCATTCGTTATGGAAACGAGGGTGGATCTAGTCGGGCCACCTGAAGGTACGCTAATATTTTTTAAATTACAAATTGGTTAGTTAGGCTACATCTCCTTGTAGATTCCAGCAGTTCCACAGTGTTTATGGGGGGATTTGTATTGTACTTAATTTGGTAAAGTGGATGGGGGAAGGGGGGGTGAATGTGTTTTTCATTTGTTCTTCGCTCTTTTCATATTGCACCAGCGCTGCTGATATTATGTCACTGTATCCGAAGGGAAAATCATTGTGTATCATAGCTACTGGTAACTCCATCACTTCACCGCCGGGTGGCAACATTACTCTTTTCTCTTGGAACGTACAAGGTTTGAGAACAAATTTGAAAAGAGGCAAGATTTTTTCCCATTTGAACTCTTATCTCTTATTCATTTGTAGTTGGCTATCACAGGATTATCAAGCAACTTTTTCATTCAAGGATAGAGGTGTAGACTTAATATTTAGAAAAACTGTCCCATTCAAACATACACTATATATACAAGTATGTGGACCCCTTCACATTAGTGGATTCGGCTATTTCAGCCACAGCCGTTGCTGACGTGTATACAGTGCATCTTCAGAAAATCTTTGCAAATTTATAATAAATAAATATATAATCAAATACCTTATTTACATAAGTATTCAGACCATTTGCTATGAGACTTGAAATTGAGCTCAGGAACATCTTCTTTCCATTTATCATACTTGAGATGTTTCCACAACTTGATTGGAGTCCACCTGTGGTAAATTCAATTGATTGGACATGATTTGGAAAAGCACACACATGTCTATATAAGGTCCCGAAGTTGACAGTGCATATCAGAGCAAAAACCAAGCCATGAGGTATAAGGAATTATCCATAGAGCTTCGAGACAAGATTATGTAGAGGAAAAGATCTGGGGAAGGGTACCAAAACATTTTGGCAGCATTGAATGTCCCCAAGAACACAGTGGCCTCCATCAATCTTAAATGGAAGGAGTTTGGAACCACCAAGACCCTTCCTAGAGCTGGCCGCCCAGCCAAACTGAGCAATCGGGGGAGAAGAGTTCTTCTTCTCCTTCCAGAAGGACAACCATCTCTGCAGCACTCCACCAGTCAGGCCTTTATGGTAGAGTGGTCAGATGGAAGCCACTCCTCAGTAAAAGACACATGACAGCCCACTTGGAGATTGCCAAAAGGCATCTAAAGGACTCTCAGACCATGAGAAACAAGATTCTCTGGTCTGATGAAACCAAGATTGAATGTCACGTTTGGAGGAAACCTGGCAACCTCCCCACGGTGAAGCAGTGTGGTGGCAGAATCGTAATGTTGGGATGTTATTCAGCGGCAGGGACTAAGAGACTAGTCAAAATCGAGGGAAAGATAAACGGAGCAAAGTACAGAGAGATCCTTGATGAAAACCTTTTTTAGAGCACTCAGGGCCTCAGACTGGTGCAATGACCCTAAGCACACAGCCAAAACAATGCAGGAGTGGCTTCGGGACAAGTCTCTGAATGTCCTTGAGTGGCCCAGCCAGAGCCCGGACTTGAGCCCAATCGAACATCTCTAGAGAGACCTGAAAATAGCTGTGCAGTGACGCTCCCCATCCAACCCAACAGAGCTAGAGAGGATCTGCAAAGAATGGGAGAAACTCCCCAAAAAACAGGTGTACAAAGCTTGTAGCGTCATACCCAAGAAGACTTGCTGCCAAAGGTCCTTCAACCAAGTTTATTTTTAATAGATTTGCAAAAATGTATAAAAAACTGTTTGTGCTTTGTCATTTACGGTATTGTGTGTCGATTGCTGAGAATTTTTTCAACACCTCTGGGATGAATTGGAATGCCGAACATCCGTGCCCGACCTCACTAATGGTTTAGTGGCTGAAAGGAAGGAAGTCCACGCAGAAATGTTCCAAAATCTAGTGGTAAGCCTTCCGAGAAGTGTGGAGGCTGTTACAGTAGCAAAGGGGGACCAACTCCATATTAATGCCCTTGATTTTGGAATGAGATGTTTGACGAGCAGGTGTCCACATACTCTTGGTCATGTAGTGAATTTAAACTCTATGCGACCCTAATGGCAGCTATGTCATAGGCCATATTATATCATCACACGTAACGTTTATAATCTTTGTGCACCGAGTTTAGATGAATGTTTTCAATCTCTTACCAGACTCATCGACCACACATTTAATTCTAGGTGTTGATTTTAACTGCGTATTGGATCCTTGTATGGATAGGCTTTCCACTCCAATGAACTCCATTGAACAATTAAAGTAGATACATTAATTTGTTGATATTTGGATAATGCACAATTTAACGGATAAGGATGACTTTTTATTCTCACGTGCTTAAAAAATTACGAAAGAATTGACTTTGCTAAATCAAAGCCTCAATTCAACTGGCGATTTAATCCAACATTAGTCAATGATGAACAATTTCGCCAACAAACAGGCAATTTAATTACGGACTATATGTCCCAGAATGATACCGCTGATGCATCCGAATCCACTTTGTGGGAGGCCTTTAAGGCTGTGTGTTATGCGTGGGAATAATATCATATGGGCCTACCATGAAAAAACTTAGGCAGAGAAGATCATTAGATATCGAGGCACAGCTCCCGGGTGCATAAGAGAGATTATATGGAGGATTCTTTATCTTCCAAGTTGAATGACAATGAAACTCAAGTATGAATACAATAATATTCTTTATAACGATGTAAACACAATGCTATTACATATTAAACAAAAACATTTTGAGTTTGGTGACAAGCCGGATAAACTACTGGAGCGCCAGCTGAGAGATTGTTGTGTGTGTTGGTGTTAGAGAGATACAGGCCAATGGAGCGATTCATAACATTAAATCTAGCACAGGAACTGTTACTACGGACCCAAACAAAATTAATGAATGTTCACAAAGTTTTATCAAGAAGACGTTAACACACCAAGGACCACTGTAGCTGCTGAACAAATTTCTGATTTCCTTCATCCTCTTTCCCTACCTAAACGATCAGTCCGCTCAAAAGGAATGAAATGCTTTAGAAGAAGTTGCCTCTGTAGTATGCTCCTTCCCTAACCGGAAAGCGGCTGGCCCTGACTGCTTTGGTACAGACTTTCACAAAGCACATTCAGAAATGGTTACTCCCCGTATGTTGAGGATGTTTAAACATTCTATTGCAACTTTCAGACTCTCAGAGTCTTTACATTCAACCAATATCTCCATAAGATTGAAGAAAGATAAAGATGAAACAGATGCATCTTCCTATCGTCTGTGCTATAGCCCTCATCGGATGCGATCTCACAGTGTTTATTCAAATACTAAATAACTGCATTTTGACAATAATTAATCATGATCAAACTGGTTTCATCCCGGGCCGATTTTCCTTTTCCAATGTTTGGAATACATGATTTTCATCAGTTGCCTAACATGAAAAAGATTCCAAAATGTGCATTATAGCTTGAAACCTTTCAAATCAAATCAAATCAAATTGTATTTGTGACATGCCCGGAATACAACAGGACCTTACAGTGAAATGCTTACTTACAAGCCCTTAACCAACAATACAGTTTAAAAAAAATACCCCCCCAAAAAAGTATGAGATAAGAATAACAAATAATGAAGTGGAATGGAATTCTGACAGTAATGAAGGAGTTTGGTTTAGGGAAGAGATTCACATTTAAATAATTTAGCAGACACTCTTATCCACAGTGACTTACAGGAACAATTAGGGTTAAGTGCCTTGCTCAAGGGGGTACAGCCAGACTTGTTTTTACCTAGTTGGCTCAGGGATTTGAACCAGTGAACTTTCCATTACTAGCCAAATACTTTTAACCGCTAGGCTACCTGCCTTTTGGGTTGAAATGCTGTATACGTGCCTGACGGCTTCAGTTCTCACTAATTAAGCCAGGTCGCAGTTGTAAATGAGAACTTGTTCTCAACTGGCCTACCTGGTAAAATAAAGGTGAAATAAATTTTAAAAATTATACTGAACAAAAAAATAAATGTAACATGTAAAGTGTTGGTCCCATGTTCCATGAGCTGAAATAAAAGATCCCAGAAATGTTCCATATGCACAAAAAGCTTATTTCTCTTTAATTTTGAGCACAAATTTGTTTACATCCCTATTAGTGAGCATGTCTCATTTGCCAAGATAATCCATCCACCTGACAGGTGTGGCACATCAAGAAGTTGATTAAAAATCATGACATTTACGCAGGTGCTGGGGACAACAAAAGGCCACTCTAAAATGTGCAGTTTTATCACACAACACAATGCCAATGACGTCTCAAGTTTTGAGGGAGCGTGCAATTGGCATGCTGACTGCAGGAATGTCCACCAGAGCTGTTGCCAGAGAATTAAATATTCATTTCTCTACCATAAGCCACCTCCAACATAGTTTCTGAGAATTAGGCAGTACATCTGACCGGCCTCACAGCAGACCAAGTGTAACCACGCCAGTCCAGGATCTCCAAATCAGGCTTCTTCTCCTGCGGGATCGTCTGAGACCAGCCACCCAGACAGCTAATGAAACAGAGGAGTAATTCTGTCTGTAATGAATCCCTTTTGTAGGGAAAAACTCTATCTGATTGGCTGGGCCTAGCTCCCCCCCCCCCTTTCACTTCAACATTCCTGCTGCCAAGGGTGCCCCTTGAGCCCATTGTTACAGTATAATCCATTGCTATGGAACCCTTAGCTATTAGTATCAGGAACCATCCTGTCATTGCCGTGCTAAACATGGGAAAGGTTGATCGCCGCATCTCACTCTATGAAGTGACCTTAAACAAAAACATCCTTAGGAATATACCTTTTAGAATCACAAAAGAAAACATCTAATATTGGGGTTTTGTTATCCCCTAAATTGAACTATCGACATGATAGAGAAGCTGAAACACAACATTGAGATCGGCTGTGTTAACGCTATTAAAAAGGTTTCTGTATCTCTTTCAGAATCTGCCTAGATTTTTAACTAAAGCTTTTTAAAAATCCTAACATCCTGCCTTTTGTGTGGGGATAAAAAGTACACCTCATCTCTAAAAACACAATCAAGCCCAAAGACCTAGGGGGTCTGAGCCTACCATATTTTCAGCATTACTATTGGGCAGCAAATGCTAGAGCATTGGTTTACTGGCAGGGTGCATATCCTGGTGTGGGGAATTCCTTTGCCCTTTCATGTCTTGCTATTGAGTAAGATATTCACAATACCTCTCTTCCCGCACTCTTTCTCTCATTAACCAAATGATGGTTAATGAGAACAGAAGTGCCGCACTGTATGTGACAAACGGAGGGTGTTAAATGACTAAATGAGTTGGGTTATTATCAAAATAATTGTTTTCCATTGGCGGAATATCTCCTACAGTTCCTCAGTTCATGCACCTTAGTTGAACTGTACAGTACAGTACGTGAGAACCTACCCGAGTTAAATGTTAGGTAAAAGTAATATAAAGGACACATTGCACCATTCACTCAACAATGGTGTGTGTGATTAGAGTGTTATATTAAGTGCATGTGTAAAATGGGAAGTATGAGATTCAGAAAGGCTGTTTAAACACCCAACCACCTCTTTAGTGCTAAAGTATTCAGCCCAAAGTGCAGTAATCGGTTAGGACTTTCAAAATTCTGTTTATGCTATTAGAAATATAGGGAATGCATTTCACTATTTTTTGACACAAACACTTTAGAAGTGTGACTTGAAAGAGTGGTGATGACATGAAGTGTTGACAGACTTAAAGAAAACAGGTTATAAAGAAACTCCAAATGAACAGAGGAGAAAAGAGGACAGCTCACCGGGTAAATGTAGACACAGGTCGTTTTAGAAATGTTACACTCAATGCTGGCATTGTGCGTGTCTCAAAACGCCAATCTGTTCAAAAGTATATTATAGATCCCATAGGTGATGATTGAAGTCTTCAGAATCACACCAACGATCCTGTTCCTATCTCTGCCTATCTATCTTCACTGGCACTAACTGTGTCCGAAATGGACATGAATAGAGTAGGCCTGTCTCTCCATCTGTCTTGGAGGACCTGTCCTCCCTATCTGATGACCATTTTGAGCAGAAACTCCGGGCACTCTTTTTCTCTCAAAAGAGGTTCGTCCAGTCTGCCTGGCCAGATAAGAGGCGTCCAGGTCAGAGGAAACCTGGAGACAAAGCCTCTCACGTCAGCAACAAGACGATAGCACTAGGCCTTAACTGAAGCAAAACTCAATTTTGTGATGCCAATTCTAGAGAGAGTCTATAGAGACACCCACCCACACACACCCACACGTACGTATGCGCACACAGTGTTTCTATTATACCTGCTGTTCTTTAGAGAGTGGAGCCTGGGGCATCATCTTCATGTCTTGGTGGGGTTTGTTTTCTCCTCTCTCCATGTCTATCTTCTTAAAGTTACTGGTTTATCCACTAACATGCCAGTTGAGCTTGTGACTGCAGAAGTCCAAGAAATGTCAAATAGTTAGCAACGCCGAGCCTCTGTCGACTCTTGCTTCCACCCTGAAGTAGGCTGGACAGTAATGTCAATGGTGCCACAGAGCTCAATGTAACTAATAGGCCTGGGTTTTTTTAAACTTCAAAACTACGGCAAGCAGCTGGGACATATGGTAATATTATTTAACTGGGCTCCATGGCAGATGTAATTAATTTGTTTTTTCCGAAAGAAAGCGTTGTTAAAAATGTAATGTGTCCAGAGATAAAAAAAAAGACACTACTTTTCAACCGGTCCGAGCGCCAGGCCAGGCTCTGGGACAAATTAGCTCCGCAGCATTTGGCTGACGTATCTCAATCACCGTAGAATGTCAGCATCCCCTTTTAATAACGTGCTCTTTTTAAATTGGTCAAATGTGTTGGAGCCTGATAAAGCTTGGTTCCCTTAATAGACCCTGTGCGAAGAATGCGAACCCATTTGGGTATACCCAGAAGGTTCCAGGAATCAATTTGAACATAATATCTTAGGGCAGCAGTTCAAATGACCACATTCATGACGGCTTTAAATGACATGTGATTTTCAATGGCTTAGACAATGGATATACTGTAGATGTTTATGCTGGAAATGGAAATCTGCCAATAATAGTTATTGTTTTACTGTTAAATTTTTCATGGAATGGGGCAACATTGACCTTTTGTGAACAGTTGAATTGGTGCAGATAAACTAGACAGTGAAATAGTATTTTCCGTGTAGTTTACTTTCGAAAGAAGACGTTCTCTCCCCACAGCACAGCAAACCCATCCTTGTCCCAACACACCAACTCAATATGCACAGTGCATCACACTTTAATGCCCCTTACCTCCCCCTGAATATGCAGCAGCCAAACAAACAGTGTCATTCCTCATTTTAATACCTGGCTTAAATTACAGGACGTTTCATTGTGTTTTTTTACTGGGGCTTTTATGGGTATGTTCAATCCATGTTATCACCTTGAATAATCCTGATGCCCTCCGAGACTCAATGTGTACCCGGCACAGTCAGCTGCCTAGTTTCCTCTGAAATTGTACATCATGGTAGGTAGGGTAAGAGAAAGGTATGAGTTCTGGGAGGTTTTCAGGAGTTTCATCTATCTTGAACATAATTTGGCTTCATGGTTAGGCCATGGAGACCTTTTCCTTGTATGCTAGCTCAAACTAAATGGGCAACCTGTTGCAGGAGCTAAGGTAGTAAATGATTCCATTGTGTAGTGGTCGATGTAACCTTTTCAGCTGCAAAAACAGTGCTGTCCCCATCACTACATCCCACACCAACAGCCCGTCCAATAGAATAATACAGTAATTAATAGTTCTGACAATATTGGATCTCATGTCAGCCAGTAAGATGGGCTTTTTGAGGCTCATCTCTAGGCTCTGAGAAAAAAATAATTTGCATTCATTATTGAGCAGGGTATTCGTATTCACTGCAAACGTCATTTGGCTCCATTCAATTCCAAATAGATTGAAACAGAGAAATGGATTTGATTGATATATTTTTTTTAATGCAAATCCTTTAGAAAACAAAATTGAGCTGGACCCTTCCGTGAATATTTTCAGAGGAACATACTACGTACATTCAACCTGTCATGCCTTCTCTGAAACGGAGTAGCACTATTCACTGACCACGACTTCCTGTCAGATAGCGAGACTGGAATATGTCCGTAATGATAAATATTCAAGTAACATAGATCATTTTGAAGGCCAGTTCAAGGAAGACACCAAAAAATATCATTCTGTGACACTATTTTGAAAGTTCTATATCTTGAAATCTTGATTTCTGTCATGCAGAACATTTTGGGACTGTATCAACAGTGGATTAATGAAACAAATACCAAAATATTTTTTGGAGTGGAATTGACCTTTACCTTCAGAAGCCAAACCACAGACTATTCTCTAATCGTTATTCTTAAGCTTCCAGAATATATATTGGCTTCATATAAAAAAAATATATAAAAAAAATGTCACCAAACAGTATTCTTAGTTTTGGTGCAAACTCAATTTTCATCAAAAATAAGTAGCCGTTGCTTACAGGTTCTAGAAATACGTATGCTGGTAGATACAGTACAGGTCAGGCTTTGTTCACTGAGGTCTGTGGTGTCTGCTAAGAGTGGTGACGATGACAAAGTCTGAATAAGAATAGAGGAAGGTTTAATAAGACCAGCCGAAGTCAGAACCATTGTGACACCCAGACCCAGACTCGGACATTGAGATATTGATTAAAGGATATAAAAGCAGCTGACATTTGAATTTAATTTGGCCTGTATTTTTTTTCAGAGCGCTGTAGAGAATAAGCAGGTGCATTGGCAGTTTGTGACATTTGTTAAGTCAACTTCCCCTTTTCATGTGGCTTCGCTCGGAATCTTAAACGCTCAGGCATAATTTTTTTTGTGGTCCAGGGTCCAAGGTGCAATGAGAGCTAAGCTCTCCCCTGGGCTGAGTACAGAGGCTGATTTGGAAATGAATAGAGCCAGCGCTTTTTCTCTGTTAATATCGCTCTCTGGGCTCCATTGTTGATTACAATGGAGGCCAATGCAAGGGCAAAGAGGTGAGAGCTTTTAATGAATTCCCAATTAGATTGGTCTATTTCATTACTTCAAGCCCACTGCTCACATTTTGAAGGAATTTTGTGGAAGGTTGAATCTTTCCAGTTATTACTCGAATTATGAATAAAACCGGTTTAAAAAAACACGCCTGTGTATTGGCTATCATCACATTAAGCACGTTTTTTTGTTCAACACAAATGTTTATAATATTGGATTTCTGCGCTGCAGTCCAGAGCAACACTGAAAATACTTTACTTTCGACTGAGCTTAATTTAGCGAGTCATTGGCGTGTGATTTCGTATTGATGCAGCCTAAACAAAACACAGCACTTAATTTGCTAAAGAGCATGCTGCATATGCATCGGAACAACACACTTGCCTCACTTCTGATTGTCAGCTCACGCAGAAAAACGATTGGAGTTAAACCATAGATTTTAGAATCCCTAGTTCCCTGCTCTACACTTGTGCAAAAAATAAGCAGTAGACAATGTTTAAAGGCTATGAGTGTCTGTGAGTATCCCCTTTCCCTACAGTGAGTAGACGATCAAGGCTTCCTTTTCCCCTGCAGAGAAGACCAGTGTGTGTGTGTGTGTGTGTGTGTGTGTGTGTGTGTGTGTGTCTGGTGTTGAAAACCAACTACTACTTTTTGCCCCCACCAGGCAGTGTGTCCAGGGGCTACAGACAGTCAGTACAAAGACAGAGACCGAGAGGAGTGTGGGTGAGACGTGTGGAGATGTGGAGGCAGAAGTCATTACAAGTGACCTTGGCTAGGCGCCATTTAATATCGCCCACCAGCCGGCTCTCTCTCTCTGTCGAGACGTCTGGTTTCACAGCCCCTCAGAACGGGACACCAGTTTTTATTGGCTGATCTCCCAGTCCATCACCATCTAGCACCTACCGCTCTTTGTGGATTTCAAATGGAGAGCATCGTAAGTAATGGGCTAAACAAGGAAGTAAATTCGGGAAATTGAAAAGTATGCATCTAAGAAATTGTTTTCACATATAGACTTTAAATGCCGAACTCAGAGTCAAATGGGCTCTCCAAAAATAATATGGTCGCTGTGATAGAACATTTAGTTTGATTGCCGATGTTCAGCATATTTTAAAGACCAATCTTATACAGCTGTAGCAGGCTCGCTCCCTCTTCCGCCTCAATTTTAACCACACCCTTTTCATGTCCCAATTTGTTGAACAGTGTTATACCAGGCCCTATGTACCACCAATTTGAGCCTGGGGACGATGTTAGGCACCATTGGTCTGTGGGCCGGAGTGTACGAGCACAAACAACCTGCAATTAAATTAATGGGTGATAGAACACTCCCGTGTCACAAACATGTAAAGTACTTCATAGTCTCACACCTACAATATAGCTCACACCATTAGTGGCTAGAGGGGATACTGTGGTTGGAGTACAAGGAGTTGATTGGCAGGCCTATAAAGTAAGTTAAAAGGTTAGATGCAACAACAACAAGAACAACAACAAAAATATCAGTGCCAGTTGTAAGTGAATGTCTGTAGGTTGAAAACTCCTTCCATTAAGCTAGCTACATTCCTCTTAGTGTACGAGGTGTGATTCTCACCCGATAAAAAAGAAGAAATAAAACAAAATATCAGGCTGAGTAAGGATGCAGCTGTCATGATACTGCAGATAGCTGATCTCCTGGGCTGCTGGAGTAAGTTGCTCTTCACATTTCAAGTCTGCACCGTGTAAGCTGATAAACACCGCCTGCCATGAAAGGTAGGCACAGGTATCAGGGAATCATGCGCCGAAAACAAAAGGCATCAGGAAATCCATCCAAGCACACTGCTGCATTGGTATGTATGGTCTCTCCGTAGACCTGTTTCGTGGCTGCTGTCGGGAAAAATGTGTAGGGAGATAAACATGTTGTTCAGGTTGGATTAGACATCAAGGACCCTGTGTTGATATTAGCAAGGGGCTGTGTAAAAGTTGGGCCCTGTGCTTCTATTCTCATCCATAATGAGTGTGTCCTTGGTGTGAACGCCTTGCCCATATTTAGTCATCATTACCGCTCCACTGATTCCCAAAGGCCCTGGGTTGACTGAATGCTAATGACAAAGGGGATTTGTCTATGCGGAACCTTTACACACTCACAGATGCACTCCCAAACTCACCAGAATACGGACACATGCATGCACTCACAGACGCAGCAACGCACACACACACACACACGCACACAAATATACACTCGTACCCATTCTCTAAAATGTCCTAATGCACCTGTCACAATAGTCATCGTTATAAATGTGTGCTTTCAGGGAGCATTCTGCTATTGTGAATCTCTCATAACAATAACATGCAAGACATTAGAGCCGGTAAATGCTGGTATGCCAAATTAACTTTGTCATAACACTGTATTCACTCTTGTTAAAGACAGTCAACATTTTTACCTCAGATGATTACAAAGCTTTAGAAATAGTGAGCTGGAAAGAGTTGATGCTTTCTCTGACGCGTTAAAAAGACAGCAGACAAGACCTCGTCTCATTGCAGAGTTACAGCCTGAGCTAATATGATCAAGACCACAAACACACAATCTTCAATGGGAAATGACACCTAATTTAGCTTGATTTCTCCTCATCTGCCACTTAGTCTGGGAAGAGAGAGTGTCCGGTCGGGGCAGCAGTGTTGCTGGAGAGATGGCACGACTCCCACAGAACGCAGAATGGCCTCTTCACAGCTCATGATTACTAAGCATCTTCGGCATACTGGAAATGGAAGGGGGGGGGGGGGGGGGCATGGGGTTCTGTGGCTGTTCTCCTCAGTGCCTGTTTGGTTGGTAAGAATAAAAACAAAATACTGCAGTATTGTTAGAGAGGGAGCCCTGCTGAGTCAGTCTCTCTCTAGATATCGCTCTCTCTCTCGCTCTAGATATCTCTCTCTCTCTTTCGATATCGCTCTCTCTCTCTCTCTCTCTCTCTCTCGATATCTCTCTCTCTCTGTCTCTCTCTCTATTCTGGCACCACAGCCCACAAATCTTTGGTTTATTTGACCACGAGGCACAATTAGGCTGCTTTCACACAGACACTGAGAACAGAGTGGGAACTATTTCACTGGCAGAGGAGGGCTCTGGAGGGCTCTTTTAGATGATGTGCAGCAGCGTGACTGCCATTTTTTTTCATAGACAAAGTCTCACCATGGCATGTTCATCTCACGAAACCGTGCTTTGGAAAAGTAAAGCCCATGAAACAGGTAACAATACACACCGTAATCGCAAGTACAGCACAGAGCTGGTTACACAGGCTGGGTTCATTGTGTTGTTTTCCATTGAATGCTATACAATCTAGTGCATAGATGACCCACTACCCACTATGTGGTTATCGGCTCTGTGTGAACAAGGATTGATGTTGAGTATTATACAGACTAGGGCTGTGGTGGTCACAACATTTTGTCAGCTGGTGATTGTCAAGCAAATAAATGTTGGTATCACGGTAATTGACCGTTAATGAACCTAAACACATTTAGAATCTCCAAGGATTCCACACAGAGCCTACAAGCCACTGATGCTGACCTTTGGAACATTTACATTTTAAAAGTCTAATAAATCCATGTAATATAGCCTACACCTTCACAATAAATCTATGTTTTATTTTAAACAGGTCTAAAGAAGCATGATATGAAGAAAATGTAGTCTATTTCAGAAGAACAGATTAGCATACTCTGAGTTGACCTTATGTTAGGTCCCGATCTGGCTTTCCCAAAGGCCTTGGGATACACTAGTTCATTTAGCATACAAGATTTTCTTAGAATTCCGTGGCATTATTTTATATTGTTTTATAGTCTGAAGAATACAATTGAACAAAGCTGAATAAAATATAAGTATTTTCTCCTAAAGATTTGAAGTGCGCACACGAGGCTATTCTGTGTTGAGTGGTTAACAAATAAATATGTACTCCTATATGCTTAATTTAGAGTTATTAATGGACCTTTAGTTGTTCTACAAACGTTGGGCTATATGTTTTGATTTGTAATACATTGTAAGGCTGCATGATGCGACTCTAATGATGATTTGGAAAAAGTAACTTGAAAGGCATGATCTCAGATTAGTTTTTTTGCGCAGGCTGCTCAGTCTGTCAACCACAATATGACAAGCACTTGATAATGCTCTTTGTGGCTGTAATGCAACCTAAAAAAATCCATGCCTTTTTCAGCTAGTGGTTATTGTGCCCTTGGCCCAGAGTACTGCATTGTGCCTTTCTCCTGGAATGCTGTGCTCTCCATCACATTATCAGGTCTTTCTCACAGGCTACAAGTGAAGACAGACACATCGGAGACGCAACTGCGTCCATCCTTATCCAATTCCGAGGTGCATATTGGAAGAACTGTCCACATTTAATTTTCATCAGCCAACAAGATGAGTAGGCCTAACAAACAACAAAAGCACTAGCCTATGTCAATCTACTAACCCACATAGTACAAAAGTTGACCTATTCTATTCTGTGTAAGAAATACATTTTCCATATGGGACCGTTGTTGGATGCAATAGATCCCAAAGCATTCCCCCAAAAACGTTACACAATGTGGCTGATGCAACAGATCAGAACATTTAGCTTAAAATGTTGATAAAACTATTAGGCTATTTCTTCACATTATAAATGCAGCAATGCGCACATGGCATAAGGCTATAAGCGCAAATGTTACATTAGCGGGAAAACACCATTATCAAAATTGACCACAAGTGTGATTAAGCATGTAATGCTTTTATTATAAAGGTGTATGGTCATGTTGAAATTTATCTTCCCCAAACATGAAACTCCATTTAGGCTCTTAAACCCTTGTAAGGCAGACTAATATGCTTAGTTTTAAGAAGTTATTTGGCCACTTTAGCTGTGATACAAACCTTATCAAAACATATAGGCCTATGGGCTAGGCTACATGAGGTGTGCGACTATGATTCGTAAAAGTTGCACAAAAAAAAGATCCCATGCTGGTATAATATATAAGTGATAGGCTAATTGTCACCCATCAGACTATTCTTGATTTAATCTTGTCTTTACATACACTAAATAATAAATGTGTGAAATCTGTTTTGATTTAGAATGGACCATTATTGTGCACCTGTCTCGAAACAGGGGTAACAGGGAAAAAATACATCTATGCACTTAAACAGCGAAAGGAGAGCGGTTTTCCCGTGGTTCATTTTCATGGGAGGCTATATTTATCTGTAAAGATAAACAATGTGCGTAATATTAGGAAAGTTGAGAAATAAAATAGTAAGTCTAGCCTATAGAAAGCGAATGAGATCCACTTTAGAGGCCATCACTCTGTTTTCTCACGTAACTGCATAGCCTATGGAAATGTTGCGCAACATGAGCTCATGGGCTCCCATTAAGTGTTTGATTACATTTTGGAACACATATTCCTTGATGTCAGA
The DNA here is from genome assembly GCF_045791955.1 of Oncorhynchus clarkii lewisi. Lineage (NCBI taxonomy): Eukaryota > Metazoa > Chordata > Actinopteri > Salmoniformes > Salmonidae > Oncorhynchus > Oncorhynchus clarkii. The sequence continues at coordinate 13,902,581 of NC_092162.1, forward strand.
GTGATCAAAGGGACAATAGAGTGATGAGTACCAGGCTATTAGAACGTTTGGTAGGCTACTAATGACCATCAGCAGTATCAGAGCTTGGAGAAGCCTAATTACCGTGACAGAACAGTCTCGTGGAATTTGACTGCCTTCATGACTCCGCCGGTGTGTCGGTGATTCATGGGTGTCCTTCCATTTCACTAGATACCAATCTCTTCTGCTATCTCTACTAATATAACCCCAAAAATACACAAGGAATATGTTAGAAGCTATTTTTCCTAATCATTCTAAGGCATCTCTGTGTGTAAGCAACTAGCAAAGTGATCAATGGTGAACACAGCGTCGATGATGCTTTGTTTTGATCCCACGCTCCAGCAACATTGCTGTTTTTGTTGTGCGTGTTGCTGTGTTGGCTGTCACAACTAACCATGATCCTCTCTGACAATACAAGGATCAGGCAACTCCCAGGCTAATGAGCAGTTGCCTCTTCAGCCTCAGCACTGGGCCAGATGAATGTGAATGAGTGGAGAGGAGAGGATTTGAAAGGTCTCCCAGTCCCAATTAGAGCTGGGCAATATGGACAAAAATCCATATAAATTGCCTGAATTGAAGTGATTTCGATAAATAGAATGATAAGTTTATAACATTAAGGTGTACCAGTTTTTTGGTAATGATCCTTTAAACTACTACTACTATGATGGTTGCAGCCATCAATTGTCCCATTAACAATCACGCATATTAGCAAAATGATTTCATTTCAAGCTTCACGTTCAAGTGTTCTCTAGTATCGCAATGAACGGTATCAGCAAAAATAACTATGATAAGTGATATGTATGGTCGGTGTCCATCATTTATCTAGTCCCAGTAAACTATTGCAAAACATAGGGGGACATGAGTAGGGTCATCCTCTACAGATAATAAGATATTGACATCAGGAGAACTCAAGAGCGGTTAGATGTTCTCTTCTCCTCTTCTACTCTCTTTCTCACCTCTCTCTCTCTCTGTCTCTCTCTCTCTCTCTCTCTCTCTCTCTCTCGTGTCACACCCCCCCCCCCCCCCCCCCCCCCCACACACACACACACACACACACACACACACACACACACACACACACACACACACACACACACACACACACACACACGCACACACACGAAAAATCCCTTCAGATATGATCAGGATATGTATATTGACTAGCTGTAACTACTTCTCAAAAGCAGCATATTTCCATATATTCATGTGTATATTTGCCTTAGCAGTGTATCTCACATATCCATACATGAAACTCTAAACAGCATGCAGGCTGCGTTGTACCTCCAAGCCAAGTGACTAACAACTGAACAACATTTCATTATCTGTACAAGGCGAGGAAAAACTGATCCCATGTGAACTCTCTCTTCTCCTCGAAGTATTAAAACCTCAAACTCCTACACTCATATCAAATGGGAAGGACAGAATCTATGTCCCCCTTGTCATAATTCTCACAGGATATTGAAAAACGGAGTTAGAAATGAAAAGGGGTGGATATATTCCGTCTCTGCCTCCTTGCCAGGCATCCAGAGGTATTTTTAAAAAAGTGTACACCTCTCTGACCTTGAAAAAAGTGAGGCGTGCTCAGTGCCGCGTTCACAGGCAGTGGAAATGCACCCGGGATAGCCGTTAGAAGTTGATGGAAAATATAATTTTTATGTTTTGGACTGAATTTATAGGCACACTCTGCAGGGGGATAGCTAGGACATAGGTGCAGAGCAAGGCTTAGAGCATAGTTAATTACATTTCCTGGCAGAGGTCCTTTTTTAATAGCTATTACCGTTCATTAACGAAAATGTTTGATTTTTAAAGGAAATAATCCCCTTTCTCATTGTCAGATTCAACCCTAGGGATGGCCTTTATCAAGAGAGTTGTGTCTCTGAACACAGTAGGGAATTTCCCGTATTCTGGGTGTCTCACTCAAGTGAACAGATCTGATTGCATGTTGCAATTATTATTATTACATACCTTTATTTAACTAGGCAAGTCAGTTAAGAACAAATTCTTATTTTCATTGAGAGCCTAGGAACAGTGGGTTAACTGCCTTGTCCAGGGGCAGAACAGATTTTGACCTTGTCAGCTCGGGATTCAATCTTGCAAACTTTCGGTTACCAGTCCAATGCTCTAACTACTAGACTACCTGCCACCCCAAATGAGATACAGTACAGTGCTGTCACAAAGTATTCACACCCCTTGACTTTTCCACATTCGGTTGTGTTACAGCTTGAATTTGGATTAGATTGAGATTTTGTGTCACTGATCTACACACAATATCCCATAATGTCAAAGTGCAATTAAGTTTTTGGAAATGTTTAATTAAAAATTAAAAGCTCAAATGTTGTTATGGCAAGCCTAAATATGTTCAGAAGTAAAAATGTGCATGATTTTTGAATAACTACCTCATCCTGGCAGCCCACACATACAATTATGTGTAAGGTCCCTCAGTCGAGCAGTGAATTTCAAACACAGATTGAACCACAAAGACCCGGGAGGTTTTCCAATACGTTTCAAAGAAGGGAATTTACTGGTAGAGAAAAAAAAGAGAGAAAAAAAGCAGACAGTAAATATCCCTTTGAGCATGATGAAGTTTTTCATTACGCTTTGGATGGTGTATCAATACACCCAGTCACGACAAAGATAAGGGCATCCTTCCTAACTCAGTGTCACGCTCGTCGTAATGAGTAGACCAAGGCGCAGTGTGTGTAGAGTTCCACATAATTTTAATAAACCGAAACTCACTGAACAAAACAACAAACAACCAACCGAAACATGAACTCAGGCAACTAAATGTATACAAAATCCCACCAATAACTATTTTTTTTATTTTACCGTTATTTAGACAATCAGAGACAACGATAAACAGCTGCTTCTGAGGCAAGTCAGTTAAGAACAAATTCTTATTTTCAATGACGGCCTAGGAACAGTGTGTTAACTGCCTGTTCAGGGGCAGAACGACAGATTTGTACCTTGTCAGCTCGGGGATTTGAACTTGCAACCTTTTGGTTACTAGTCCAACACTCTAACCACAATGGGGAAATGGCTACCTAAATATGATTCCCAATCAGAGACAACGATAAACAGCTGCTTCTGATTGGGAACCATATTAGGCCACCATAGAAAAAGGCTACCCAGACTATTTGCATTGCCCCCCCTTTTATGCTGCTACTACTCTCTTTTATTATCTATGCGTAGTTACTTTAATAACTCTACCTACATGTACATATTACCTCAATTACCTCGACTAACCGGGGGCCCCCCCACAATGACTCTGTACCGGTACCCCCTGTATATAGCCTTGCTATGGTTATTTTACTGCTGCTCTTTAATTATTTGTTACTTTTATTTCTATTGTTTTTTAGGTATTTTTCTTAACTGCATTGTTGGTTAATTAACGGCTTGTAAGCATTTGGCGCATGTGACGAATAAAATTTGATTTGATTTATGTTTGGGGCAAATCAAATACACCACGTTACTGAGTACCAATCTAAAAAAAATTCAAGCATAGTGCTGGCTGCATCATTTTATGGGTATGCTTGTAATCGTTAAGGACTAGGAAGTTTTTCAGGATGAAAAAGAATCGGAATGGAGATAAGCGCAGGTAAAATCCTAGAGGAAAAACAGGTTCAGTCTGCTTTCCACCAGACACTGGGAGATGAATTCACCTTTCAGCAGGATAATAACCTAAAACACAAGGCCAAATCGACACTGTAGTTACTTACCAAGAAAACAGTTAATGTTCCTAAGTGGCCAAGTTACAGTTTTGATTTAAACCGGCTTAAAAATCTATGCCATGTCTTGAAAATAGTTGTCCATCCAGGTGTGAAAAACTCTTGGAGACTTACCCAGAAAGAGTCACAGCTGTAATTGCTGCCAAAGGCGATTCTAACATGCATTGACTCAGGGGTTTGAATACATATCTAATCAAGATATATTTGTGTTTTATGTTTCATTATGTATTTTTTTTTTTAATATTATAATTTTTCTTCCACTTTGACATTACAGAGCATTTTGTATAGATCGCTGACAATCCCACTTTGTAACACAACAAAAATGTGCAAATACTTTCTGAAGGCACTGTTAATGTGATCCCACTGTATGTGGCTCAGTTTGTACAGCATGGTGTTTTCAACACCAGAGTAGTGGGTTAAGCTCTCACTAGGGCTATCAATATAAAAATGGATGCACTCACTGTAAGTAGCTTTGAATAACAGTTTATGCTTATTGTAGGTAAGATGGCACTGATGGATGGTGCCTTGCCTCAAGCTCATACTAAACATTGCAGGTTTCCAGCCCTAGTCAACTACATACTCCCCTTCTGCTATGCAAGATTTAGTATGCAAAACTAACTGTGCAAAAGCTTTTCTTGTAGGCAGAGTGAATTGGAGTAGGAATCTAATGAATTGACAGCCAGGACTCTACACAGACCAGTGTGACATAACCAATCAGAGCTGCAGTAGGTCTATATGCAAATAGGCATTGCCATATATGGATCTGTGCCATTCGCTTTGAACTAGACTCGTGTTAGGCTACAGTATGAGCGATTGCCAGTAGATGCGCTTCTTTTGAGATCAAAGTAAGAGTGGTTGCTTCCAACAAGAGCACAGATTGTGTACATTTCTAGCCATCTTTGAAAAGCGAGTCAGGTAAAGAGCTTTTTTATGTCTTAAAGGGGCAGTGTTGTGTTTTGAGACTGTCTTGAATAAGCTAAGTCTCACGGCATGTAGGCATTGAACACCACACATTGGCTGCTACTGTAGGCTGAATGATAGAACATCTATTTCCATGTTAAAATGTTATGGGATGCATTTTCTCCATTGTTTTTGATGGTAGGACCACTCTGGTAGACCTACATTATGATCAAATAGCCACAGTACCCTAATTGGCCACTGTTAAAACTGTAACTTAAAGTGGGTACAGCCTCAGTGTTCACAGTCAACACGCGCCGAAAGTTGCACAGAATTTTCACAACATTCAAGTTTAAACTCAGCAGACTGAAATTTACTCAGTACCCCAAAAAGTAGAGGGAAAATTGCCCTGCCTACACCCCAATGGTAATTTACCATTGTTAAAGTGTAGATTTTTTTACTGTACCCTGTAATTACACCTGCAACCCTGTACATGTGGCTATTTAACTTCTAATATAATCTAATCTATGCAAAATGGCTTCTTTTTTAAAAATAGTGCAGGAATAAAGATTCCCTATTCACTCACTGCTCGCATCATGTGTTGGTTATTTTCTCTGTTATTTCTGTTATTCTTGTATCTAATACCACAGAAACACAACAGCATGTGATCTGTATCTTCATCTGCTAGAGATCACAGAAAAATAGAATATCTCAGTAAAGGTGTTGCAATCTGCCAAACGCTTTGATCTTCTTGTCAACAGCCACAAGAATTTAAAGGTGTATTATATTCTCACTTAGAAATGTCCTTGTTTTTGAAAGAAAAGCATTTTTTTTTGTCCATTAAAATAACATAAAATTGATCAGAAATACAGTGTAGACATTGTTAATGTTGTAAATGACTATTGTAGCTGGAACCGACAGATTTGTTTTATGGAATATCTACATAGGCGTACAGAGGCCCATTATCAGCAACCATCACTCCTGTGTTCCAATGGCATGTTGTGTTAGCTAATCCAAGTTTACAATTTTAAAAGGCTAATTGATCATTAGAAAATCCTCTTGCAATAATGTTAGCACAACTGAAATCTGTTGTTCTCAAGAAGCAATAAAACTGGCCTTCTTTAGACGAGTTGAGTATCTGGAGCATCAGCATTTGTGGGTTCGATTACAGACTCAAAATGGCCGGAAACAAAGAACTTTCTTCTGAAACTCATCAGTCTATTCTTGTTCTGAGAAATGAAGGCTATTCCATGCGAGAAATTGCCAAGAAACTGAAGATCTCATACAACGCTGTGTATTACTTTGTCATTATTGGGTATTGTGTGTAGATTTATGAGGGGGAAAATGATTTAATCTATTTTAGAATAAGGCTGTAACGTAGAAAATGTGGAAAAGGGGTCTGGATACTTTCCGAAGATACTTAAAAATATATTTGTATTTATTTAGAAATGTTTCATTAACCCACCCCCCTCTTCAGAGGACAAAAATAGCTTTTTGAGTTTTTATAGCTTTTTTGTTACATACATTTTACATGGCAATTTATGTTAATTATGATCCCACACAATTTCGATCTAGATTTGTGTTGAGTGTGTCATTTACTGAATCGTAACGAAGAACACCAAGTGCATTGAAATGAACTTAATGAAAACTGAGATGTAGATATATTGACTTATTACAACAGTAATGGACGTCGGACCATAAACAACCATGTGATTAGCTTGACAACGCTCCATTCGGGAACATAGCTCAGATAGGAGTCCAAACTGTTTCATCAGAACGTTAACATGAGCTCTGATGCCCTATGCGTCAGCCGGCACAACAAGAATAAGTGAGTGAGTGCTAAGGTGAACTATCGCATTTCAATAGAGATCCAGTAATGCTCATATTTGACAGCAATTAAGACAAGTGAGCAGAATACACATAACAAACCTGAGAGTCATTAACGTTCCATTTGTCATTACTGTTGATGACTAAATACTTAACAGTCTACCTTGATGATCATGACTGATCCAGGATCAGTGAGACGATGCGCCATTGACACTATGTGCCACTGTTCTCCCCCCCCAGTCCCATCAGTATCTACTACTGACTCACTCAGGTAGCACTTAGCAGTGTAATAACAAAAACTTTCAGTCACATTCACTAGCACACTATCTGTGTGACCAGGAGAATTCTCACATTCGTTAAAGAGGCGACACACATGTCTGTCGGTAGAAGAGACACAGCAGTGTGTCTGTCAGGTGTGGTTCCCACATCAGCCATTTTGGTTCAAGGGCTGTTCTAGTGTATTGACACTGTGAAAGGTCCCTGAGGAAGAGGATTGCTTACAGTAGTGTGTTTGTCAGGTGTGGCTCCCACATCAGCCATTTTGGCTCCTGGGCTGTTCCTGACACCATGACAACTGCTCCCTGAAGAACAGGGCTAGGCTAGATCCCATGGTAGTAGCTCTAGAAGTGACCCTAGCCTGTGAGACTACATTAGAGCGGAAGAAGGGTGATTCGGTATGAGCATGGCCCCTGGCTGCTCCATGACCCAACCCGTGTAATCTCCCCTAAATGAATTCTGTCTTTGAGTAATGCCTGGAAAGACATGACAACACAGCCAAAGGCTGTCCTAAAAAGTCTCCATTAAAAATGCCTCTGTAATGAAATACAGCTCTGCAGTGATGGAAAGCTTTATCGTGGCCCATTATATTAATTCAATAATAGAATAGTGACAGGTATAGTGACAGAATGACTTACAAATGGGGCTCATAGGATCTTTAAGATCAACCAAACTGTCCCGTACAGTACCTCCGATGAAGAGGTTACAAAGGAGATATTCAGTTTCCCCCCAGGGTAAATAAATGAATCCAACAGTCATCATGTGCAACACGACGATGAGAATAGTTCTGTCAACGTTTCATTACAGCAGAGAACCGTCGCCGTTAAATATTACCATGAGGTTGGCTTGTTTTGACTTGTAGCATGGCTGGGGACATGGATCCACCTTCTCCATGTGAAAAAAAAGAACATCAGGATGCTGCTTTGTCCTGGTATGAAACAAACTGGATGAAAACCCACAGGAAGTAGGCTGCGTGACATTGATGGATTAACATTGTCCTGGGAGAGAGTCCCTTTAACACTGTGCCTTTAACACTGTCCCTTTAACACTGTCCAAATCAATCATGCTGAAATTTAAACAGGCGAAGCAAATGACACCTTCCTGGAACCCCCTCAGCCTGCAGTAAGGGTCGAGGCCCGCTAAGACCCACTGCTTGTTTAACATTCACCAAGACCCTTGTCATATCAGCACCTCCATTCTGCAGCCACTAATGGGCCCAGGAAAATGCCCTTGAATATCCATGAGATTTCCTACTTTGTCTCTCCCCCTCTTTCTCTGTTTCTCAATCTCTCTTCTCAGTGACCACATTAGCAGAGACAGACAAGATAATTCTCCTAGGGCCATAAATAGTTTGTGGGGTTTAAGGGTGTGTGTGTGTGTGTGTGTGTGTGTGTGTGCGTGCACGTGTGTGTGTGTGTGCATGCACGTGGGTGTGTTTGCATGCGTGTGTGTGTGATGGCGGTGGTATACGGGGAATGCTGAAGGCTGTTCAAAACAACAGTAAGTGAATGCGACACCATCATTGTTAATCCTATGATTGCAATTATGCATTGTTGGGCTAAGCTGCAGATGTGGCCTGTGTGGGGTGTGAGGGACAGAGGATGGCCAGCAGTGATAGTACTGACAGGCCACAGAGGGGGCAGAGGGGTGTACGAACACACAGAGTCTAGAACACTGCAGGAACAAACACGCAAGTGCGCACACCCGCACACACACACACACACACACACGCACCCGCACACCCACACACACACACACACACACACACACACACACACACACACACACACACACACACACACACACACACACACACACACCCACACACACACACACACACACACACACACACACACACACACACACACACACACACACACACACTGTTTGACACATTCAACAATGTGATTTGGGATGGTAAATACATTCCACGGCTGGCGAACAGTTGTCGAAAAATGGAAAATGGCAGCCGAATGCAAATTCTATTAACAGAAGCTGTAAAACAATATGATTTAAAGTCATACATAATACAAATAGTAGTATATTAAAATGTAAATAAATCACATTGATCTTCAACTGTGTGGTATGCAGGGATGGAACCAAGGATTTTGGGCAGAGGCCAGCATGGCTAGTAGACAGCAATTTCTACTAGCCCAGGTCCAAAATCTCTGCCACAACATATCACTAGCCAGTGGGCTAGTTGGGTACATTTTTTATTTCTTTTTTTCTTTCTTTCTTTTTTATTTTTTTATTTTTGTTTAGTGAAACGGTTATTTAAATAGGAAGCAAAAGTAAGTACATTTCTATAGTTCTAATCGTATATGTTGCCTTTGAGGACCAGGCTTGACCAGTAATAGACAGGGCTTTGGACAAGAAATGGAAAAAAGATCAAGTGGATTCTGTCAAATCAAGTCAGCACCATACTGATGAAACAGTTACAGGTCTGTGATGTGTGGCTAAACTGACAACTGTACAGGGATCACAAACAAGCAGAGCACTACGGGAGCCCAGTAGAAGTTAGAAATGATTTCTACGAGGCTTAAGTGGAATACCCTCACGTGGTGATATGCGAGCAATAATACCACAACAAACAAAGATGACATATCCAAAAGATGAGAGCGACCGTGATTGCCACGTTGACAAATGACACCCGCATGCAATTAAATCATCAATGATCTTTCCATGATGGACTATTGTTTTCCAATCGGTTTGTCTAAATGAAGCTACTGCAGGTCGACAGAACAATTGAATTTGCTGGTTGACACAACGCGCCACACTTCTTCATGGTGTAGCAGCTCTGCTGGTGACAAGCACGGAGACGAGTGCATGCTTAACACCTTCTTCTCCATGGGAATACAGCCAGGATATTGAAGTGTCACTCGTACAAACACTCTTAGAATCCAAGAGTTCCAAAAGAGTTATTCAGCTGTCCCATTAGGGACATTCGGGTTCCATATGGAATTCCCATGGAAAGGATTCTACATGGAACCAAAAAGCATTCTACCTGGAACCAAAAAGAGTTCTTCGAAGGGTTCAGCTATGGGGACTAGCCGA
>NC_092162.1:13917377-13937377 GCF_045791955.1 Oncorhynchus clarkii lewisi
AGGTCGTTGGCTGCCTTGGCCTGCATGATAAAGCCTGCAGTGAGACTCTGACCGGGTGTGTGAGTGAAATCTCAACTGCAGCACACGATAGGAGGCGTACACACAATAATAATAACGTGGGCGCTTACGTTTGTCCTATTTCACACGTGTAAAAAGTGCATTGGAAATGTGTTGTTTTTTTGCATCTCCCACTTTCTCTGAGAGCCATGGGTCAGCCATTATGGACAGCTACCCTAGAGTTACACGCCTTGCTCAAGCGCACATCAACAGATTGTTTTCACCTAATGAGCTCTTGGAATTGAACCAGCAACCTTTGCGTAACTGTCCGACCGCTCCTAACCGCTAGTCTACCTGCCGCACTAAAGCACCGGTCAACAGACGACTGCCTCATCCCCCCCCCAGTATGTTTCCATCAAGATGAAAGCCCTAAGAGACAGAGTCATCCATAGTGTCACGGAGCCAGTGAGTTTATGGACAAGAGCACATCGACAGACAATCATACGGATGAGAGGGCGATTACACCAAGAAGAAATAGCACTGATCATCGGATTGAAATAAGGTGGAGGGAGAGAGAACCACAACATGGTGGCCTCACGTCACCATCCTGTGTGTGTGTGTCGGCAGTGAATCGCTCCATGTCAGGTGGCAGGTGTACGCAAGCCATAGAGACATCAAGGCTCCCCCAAATGTGACAGGGACAGATTGTGTAACATACAGGCCATCTATTCTCCCTTCCGATCCTTGATGGGACGAGACGTTTTAATTCACCAGGGTAAGGATGCAGGACTTGACAACTGTACTCTTGTCAGAGCAAACAGAAGCATTCTGTGTGACTCCTATCGTTTAGGCTTTCCGCTTTGATTTACAGAGGTGGATGGGTTTGGAGAAAAGGTCCTTTGATTTGTATAAACTAGGTTAATGATACCCGACTCCCGCCGATGGACCTCGAATGGCTATTGATTTGCTTTAACCAGTGTGGATGTCAATGACGTATGTGTTCAATGACTAGGTGTGAAGTACAGAGGTAGGATCTTAATTTGATCAACCTGTTGCTGGGGAATTTCACTTAATTTTTCACTTATAACAAATGCATCGATCCCTACAAAAATATCCAATAATTATAATCCACATAATAATTCACATTTGCTGTTGCTGCAGGATTATTTTCCTGCTGTTGCAAACCGGCTCAAATTAAGATACTACGTCTGTATGTCCACCTCCATAGCTCTACACAAAGAGCTAGTGTAAACAAGAGCAAGAACATCACCACTAGCATAAACAATAGTATCACCACGCTTAACACTTCCTCTCCATATCTACACGTTCTTCTCCTTATCTCATGTTGAAATACCTTTACACACTGAATAAATGTTGAATAATGGCATGCTGGAATTAAGCATGAATACTTCTCTGAGTTAGCCTTGCCCTGGTTTAAAGCTCCTCAAGGTCTTGTACAACAACACTATCATAATTACCTGCTTCTCTGTGGACCCAACTGAAATTACACTCCATAATCCAAGGGATAAGAGCCAGTGTATGGCATATATTCTCAACATATTCTACTCTCCACAGGGTCCCCCATGTTGACCAATCAGAATCAAGCTTAGTTTGAATGACACACCATTTAAGTAAACATAGGATGTGTGTCTGTGTGTGTGTCGGTGAGTGACCATGCCTATTCACCCCCACACATTGAAGCATACTGGCACCGACAGCAGGGATCCTGTGATTAAGATTGTGCCATATTGTCAATCTAGATAGAACATGGTTCTCCAGTAGCTACATCAAAGCCAGACCAGCTGAGTGGCCCATGTATTAACACATGACAGGAAGATGTGCCGTCGCGTTCACACCTCACTTCCTGTGAACACCGTGGCGTGGCATGCACTGAGGGAGCTAACTGTCGTTGCGTGTCTCACCGCTTGGCACATGGATAAAATAATAGCCAGAGTAAGAAGTGTCTTATGAGCAGATTTATTTTTTAGTTAATTTAACTAGGCAAGTCAGTTAAGAACAAATTCTTATTTACAATGACGGCCTATCCCAGCCAAACCCTAACCCGGACGACGCTGGGCCAATTGTGCGCCGCCCTATGGGACTCCCAATCACAGCTGGTTATGATACATTCTGGAATCAAACCAGGGTCTTGTAGTGATGCCTCTAGCACTGAGATGCAGTGCCTTTAGACCGATGTGTCACTCGGGAGATGATACAAGTAGATTACTCTTATATATTCGATTATGTAAGATGTAAGATATGAGGTGACACAAGACAATGTAAGGATTGTGTACAGTATGTGACTTGAATGTAATACAATGCCTCTCCATCCATATCATTGTAATTAATGGAGCCTTGGTCTCCAAATCTGGCTCATGGGATTGGGAAGTACTCCTCGTTGAGTTTACTTGTATTAAATACATCAGTCAACCCCAAGTAGCTTGACAAATACAACCTGTATTTTTTTGCAACACAACACACCTGCCACTGTGTTAGTAAGCTGAACTCCACCTCACACATAGAGCTTCATAACCGTGGGAGAAAATACTATTCTATTTTCTTTCACCCACTAAATGATATAGAGATTGGGTTTGAAAATAATATTTTCTGCTCATTTTATCCTGGTATAGAATCCACTCCACATGATTTGCAGAATCATCATCTGGAGTACTTATTAAGTTGCAGAAACATATTTTTTTAATTCAGAAGAATGGAAAATATTTGTTTTCTGTGTAATCAAGGTCCTATGGCTTAACTGTGAATGATTGGGATTTGACTGGAGAGCAGAGGGAAAATATCAGAGGAGAGGTCCTTAAGCATAGTCATTACCTCGTATACTCACTGAGCTATGGGCTAGATCAGTGGTCACTAATCTTTTCTGAGTGAAGATCACTTTCTGAGTCAAAAACCAAGCTAAGCTCTACTGGGCAGATTTTTTAAAAACATGACTTTAAAAAAAGTAAGCCTATGGAACATTATCCAATTAAACTGTTCTGTAGCAATCAGGTTTGTGCAATACATTATCACTGCATATTGGCTGCGTTTGAATTGCCATGCAATGTTGTTCTTCTCAGACCATTTTGAAATTATATTTAAATGTTTAGGTATAAGGATCACAATGGTAATAGATCATTTGTTGTACTACTTGTGAGGCACAGCTGAGTGGGCATAATATATATATATACTGTAGGCTCACTGCTGCTCCCTGCCTCCCCTCAGACAGACCATCAGATGCAGGTCATCAGTCCAGTAAAAATTTAAGATAAGAATAAAAATAAGAATATATATATATATAGTGGCCAAAAGTTTTGAGAATGACACAAATATTAATTTCCACAACATTTGCTGCTTCAGTGTCTTTAGATATTTTTGTCAGATGTTACTATGGAATACTGAAGTATAATTACAAGCATTTCATAAGTGTCAAAGGCTTTTATTGACAATTACATGAAGTTGATGCAAAGAGTCAATATTTGCAGTGTTGACCGTTCTTTCTCAAGACCTTTTGCAATCCGTTCTGGCATGCTGTCAATTAACTTCTGGGCCACAACCTGACTGATGGCAGCCCATTCTTGTATAATTAATGCTTGGAGTTTGTCAGAATTTGTGGGTTTTTGTTTGTCCACCCGCCTCTTGAGGATTGACCATAAATTCTCAAAGGGATTAAGGTCTGGGGAGTTTCCTGGCCATGGACCCAAAATATCGATGTTTTGTTCCCTGAGCCACTTAGTTATCACTTGCCTCATTGCAAGGTGCTCCATCATGCTGGAAAAGGCATTGTTCATCACCAAACTGTTCCTGGATGGTTGGGAGAAGTTGCTCTCTTTATTCATGGCTGTGTTCTTAGGCAAAATTGTGAGTGAGCCAACTCCGTTGGCTGAGAAGCAACCCCACACATGAATGGTCTCAGGATGCTTTAGTGTTGGCATGACACAGGACTGATGGTAGTGCTCACCTTGTCTTCTCCGGACAAGCTTTTTTCCGGATGCCCCAAACAATCGGAAAGGGGATTCATCAGAGAAAATTACTTTACCCCAGTCCTCTGCAGTCCAATCCCTGTACCTTTTGCAGAATATCAGTCTGTCCCTGATGTTTTTCCTGGAGAGAAGTGGCTTCTTTTCTGCCCTTCATGACACCAGGCCATCCTCCAAAATGAGTTGCCTCACTGTGCATGCAGATGCACTCTCACCTGCCTGCTGCCATTCTTGAGCAAGCTCTGTACTGGTGGTGCCCCGATCCCGCAGCTGAATCAACTTTAGGAGACGGTCCTGGCGCTTGCTGGACTTTCTTGGGCGCCCTGAAGTCTTCTTCACAACAATTGAACCGCTCTCTTGATGATCCGATAAATGGTTGATTTAGGTGCAATCTTACTGACAGCAATGTCCTTGCCTGTGAAGCCCTTTTTGTGCAAAGCAATGATGACGGCACGTGTTTCCTTGCAGGTAACCAAGGTTGACAGAGGATGAACAATGATTCCAAGCCCCACCCTCCTTTTGAAGCTTCCAGTCTGTTATTCGAACTCAATCAGCATGACAGAGTGATCTCTAGCCTTGTCCTCATCAACACTCACACCTGTGTTAACGAGATAATCACTGACATGATGTCAGAAGGTCTTTTTGTGGCAGGGCTGAAATGCAGTGGAAATGTTTTTGGGGGATTCAGTTCATTTGCATGGCAAAGAGGGACTTTGCAATTAATTGCAATTCATCTTATCACTCTTCATAACAGTCTGGAGTATATGCAAATTGCCATCATACAAACTGAGGCAGCAGACGTTGTGAAAATTTATATTTGTGTCATTCTCAAAACTTTTTGCCATGACTGTATGTATATATATATATACAGTACCAGTCAAAGGATTGGACACACCTACTCATACAAGGGTTGTTCATTTTTTTCAATTTTCTACATTGTAGAATAATAGTGAAGACTATTATTAGACTCAAAACTATGAAATAACACATATGGAATCAGGCATAGTAGTAACCAAAAAAGTGTTGAACAATCAAAATATATTTTATATTTCTAAAAGTAGTCACCCTTTGCCTTGATGACAACTTTGCACACTCTTGGCATTCTCTCAACCAGATTCACCTAGAATGCTTTTCAAACAGTCTTGAAGGAGTTCGCACATATGTTGAGCACTCGTTGGTTGCTTTTCCTTCATTCTGGGGTCCAACTCATCCCAAATCATCTCAATTGGGGTGAGGTTGGGTGATTGTGGAGGCCAGGTATATCTGATGCAACACTCCATCACTCTCCTTCTTGATCAAATAGCCATTACACAGCCTGGAGGTGTGTTTTGGGTCATTGTCCTGTTGTAAAACAAATGAGAGTCCCACTAAGCACAAACCAGTTGGGATGGTGCATCACTGCAGAATGCTGTGGCAGCCATGCTGGATAAGTGTGCCTTGAATTCTAAATAAATTACTGACAGTGTCAGAGCACTCCTAAACCATCACACCTCCTCCTCCATGCTTCACGGTGGGAGCCACACTTGCGGAGATCATTCGTTCACCTACTCTGCATCTCACAAAGACAGCGTTTGGAACCAAAAATCTCAAATTTGGACTCATCAGATCAAAGGACAAATTTCCACCAGTCTAATGTCCTAAGCAAGGCTCTTCTTCTTATTGGTGTCCTTTAGTAGTGGTTTCTTTGCAGCAATTCAGCCACGAAGGCCTGATTCACGCGGTCTCCTCTGAACAATTCAACCATGAAGGCCGGTTTCAGTCTCCTCTGAACAGTTGAGATGTTGAGATGTGTCTGTTACTTGAACTCTTGAACTCTGTAAAGCATTTATTTAGGCTGCAATTTCTGAGGCTGGTAACTCTAATGAACTTATCCTCCGCAGCAGAGGTAACTCTGGGTCTTCCTTTCCTGTGGCGGTCCTCATGAGAGCCAGTTTCATCATAGCGCTTGATGATTTTTACCACTGCACTTGAAGAAACTTTCAAAGTTCTTGAAATGTTCCAGATTGACTGACCTTCATGTCTTAAAGTAATTATGGACTGTTGTTTCTCTTTGCTTATTTGAGATGTTCTTGCCATAATATGGACTTAAAAACATCAGTTCTTTGCTGTATTTGTTGAGTCTCTCTCTAGTCATGTTAATAAAAGCTTTGAAATAGCTTTGAGCTATCTGATTGGCTAGCAATAGGCCTATAGGTGCACTTGATTTACTCTCTGGGCATGTTGGGTAGGCAGAGTACTACCTTCAGACACATGATATTTTTCAAAATGGGAACACTTCCTGGACAGATGATAACGGGTATGCTATCCACTATTACAGAGAGCCATCCTCAGTTGACCCCAAAACCTGTTCAAATGAACTTTGAACAAAACACTTACTCGTCTGGCAAAAGTCAGGCACAGTACAGATCATTATTATCTCTGATGCACACAAAGTGCTAAATAATTAAATAAATAATATAGAGTAAACAGATTCCCCAAATTAGCTAGTACACTTGTCAAGCGGACTCCATAGAAACCATTAGGTTACTGTGGGAAAAGCAGTCGAATTAAGTCGTACTCAAAGAGGTGAACAAAAGCAAACCAATCCCACAGGCTAACTCTGTCCCTTAAACACAGGGCTTTCAAATTTGGTCCATATGTGTGACTGGGCAGGACTCTTCCTGAGTCCCATTACTGCGTTGAACTAGTGCTATCCATTAACCACCACCCTCATTAAAGGCCAAACAAAACGCCACCTAATTCTAATTAGATGGGAGTGATGTCAGCGGAGCCGGGTAGAGAGCACTGTGGGAGTGAATTGCAAAACAAGGTTGCCTAACTCAATTTCCAGAATAATCCAAATCCACACATATATTACAGAAGAAATACAGCATGGGGTGGCTGAAACAATGCTGTTAAATAGTCTTGAAGTTATACAAGGTGCAAAAGGCGAGGTATCTACAACAATCTCCCCCTGACCCTCTCATAGCACGGAGTTATCCTTCAGTCAACAAACGGATGCCATTAAAAACAATGTATTAAATTAGCACTCAAGGTTGCAGTCTGTATATGCCCTCTCTCTATTTATATAATGCATTCACTCAGTCTCACAGATCTTCATTTGAGCCAGTTTGCTACAGCAGGAAAATAATCCTGCAGCAAAAGGAAATTAACTTATTATGTGGATTATAATTAATGGATATTTTCTGTAGAGTCTTTTCTGAAGCCTTTTTATACCTTGAATACACTACAAGTTGGCATTTCCTGATGTGCAGGAAAATTCTCAGCAACAAAAGCGTGATCAAATTAAGATCCTACATCTGTATAGGCCTACAGTGCCTTCTGAAAGTATTCACACTGTCGTGTATACTCCCTCTCTAGCTCGCTAGGTCACCAGGCAGCTCATTATTACACACACCTGTCACCATTGTTACGCTCACCAGTGCCTCATCAGACTCACCTGGACTTCATCACCTTCCTGATTACCTTCCCTATATCTGTCACTCCCTTTGGTTCCTTCCCCAGGCGTAATTGTTTTTTGTTCCGTTGTTTCGTGTCTGTAGGCTGCTCGTGGTTCTTGTTTCGTTTGTTTATTTATTACATTATTCACTCCCTGTACTTGCTTCCCGACTCTCAGCATTCACGTTACACACACCCCACAAAGTGGGATTAAAAGGGATTTAATTGTCATTTTAAATCTTTGTTATGTCAAAGTGGAAGAAATAGTCATATATCTTGTTTAATTTATGTAAGTATTCAACCTTCTGAGTCAACAAATGTTAAAATCACATTTGGCAGCGATTACAGCTGTGAGTCTTTGTTGGTAGATCTCTAAGAGCTTTACACATTGTACAATATTTTCCCGTTAATGTAAAAAAAATTGTTCAAACCCTGTTTATTCTGTTGTTGATAGACAGCCATTTTCAAGTCTTGCCATAGATTTTCAAACCGATTTAAGTCAAAACTGTACCTAAGCCACTCAGGAACATTCAATGTCGTCTTGGTAAGCAACTCCAGAGTAGATTTGGCCTTGTGTTTTAGGTAATTGTCCTGCTGAAAGGTGAGTTTGTCTCCCAGTGTCTGTTGGAAAGCAGACTGAACCAAGTTTTCCTCTACGATTATGGCTGTGCTTAGCTCTATTCAGTTTATTTTTATCCCCAAAAAACTCCCTTGCCGATGACAAGCATACCCATAACATCATGCAGCCACCACCATGCTTAAAAATATGAAGAGTGCTACTCGGTGATGTGTTTTAAATTTCCCCAACCATAACTCTTTTTATTCACGACAGAAAGTTAATTTCTTTGCCACATTATTTTGTGCCTTCTAGCAAGTTTGGGAATATTTTGTACAGACTTCATTCTTTTCACTCTGTTAATAATGTGGAGTAACTACAATGTTGTTGATCCATCCTCTGTTATCTCATATCACAGCCATTAAACTCTAACTGTTTTAAAAACCATTGGACTCATGGTGAGTTTCCTTCCTCTCTGGCAAATGAGTTAGGAATGGGGGCCTGTATCTTTGCAGTGACTGGTTGAATTGATACACCATCCTCAATATAATTAGTAACTGCACCATGCTAAAAGGGATATTTAATGTCTGCTTTTTTTTACCCATCTACCAATAGGTGCCCTTCTTTGCGAACCATTGGAAAACCTCCCTGGTCTTTGTGGTTGAATCTGTGCTTGAAATGTATTGCTCGACTAAGAGAGCTTACAGATAATTGTATGTCTGGGGTAAAGAGGCGGGGTAGTAATTTAAAAATCATGTTAAACACCACTATTGCACACAGAGTGAGTCCATGCAACTTACTATGTGACTTTACTCCTGAACTTGTGTTGGCTTGCCATAACAAAAGGGTTGAATAGTTATTGACTCAGCTTTTGATTTTGTATAACATTTGTAAACATTTGTAAAAACATAATTCCACTTTGACGTTATGGGGCATTGTGTGTAGATCAGTGACACAAAATCAATTTTTAATCCCTTTTAAATTCAGGCTGTAATACAACAAAATGTGAAAAAGTCAAGGGGTGTGAATACTTTCTGAAGGCAGTGCATTTAGAAAGTATTCAGACCTCTTACCCTTTTCCACATTTTGTTACCTTACAGCCTTATTCTAAAATTGATTAAAATCGTTTTTTCCCCTCATCAATCTACACACAATACCCCTTAATGACAAAGCAAAAACAGGTTTTTAGAAATTTCTGCAAATTTATAAAAAATAAAAATTAAATTACTTACATAATTATTCAGACCCTTTGCTATGAGACTCAAAATTGAGCTCAGTGTTGAACATAAGACTGTAAAAACACCAGGAAATCAGCTCCAAGTGATTTAAATGTTTGGAAATCTGTTTCCAAGTATTCCCATGCACAATAGAGATCACGTATACAAACTTAAGCCAGATTTAAAAGGATTATGTTTAAGTACATTTTATTTCTTTTGGGGGCTTCTTGCGGTCAATTTGCAGTCTACAAATTTCTTGCAATTTCATTCCGGCCCCCGACCATCCACTCAAGAAAAAATAATAATCCCGGAGCTGAATCTAGTCAATGATCCCTGGTGTAGAGGTTTGTAATATAAGGATGTTGGTCAAGCAGAACGATCCAGATGAACAAGATAAAACACGCACATGCGCATATACAAACTCCACATGAAAAGGACCATACCAAAACAGAATTTTGCACTCCATTTGGTCTATTTGAATTCACTTGCATGGCCTTTTGGGTATTGCAATGGTCCCAGTATATTTCAACGTGTCATGGAATGCACGTAGAGTGCATTTGGAAAGTATTCAGAGCCATTGACCTTTTCCATATTTTCTTACGTTACAGCCATCTTCTAAAATGTATTAAATTGTTTTTTCCCCCTCATCAATCTACACACAATACCCCATAATGACAAAGCAAAAACAGGTGTTTAGATTATTTTGCAAATGTATAATTTAAATAAAATAAAAATACTGTAAGAATTCAGACCCTTTACTCAGTACTTTGTTGAAGCCCCTTTGACAGCGATTACAGCATCAAATCTTCTTGGGTATGACGGTACAAGCTTGGCACACCTGTATTTGAGGAGTTTCTCCCATTCTTCTCTGCAGATCTTCTCAAGCTCTGTCAGGTTGGATAGGGAGAGTCACGGCACAGCTATTTTCAAATCTCTCCAGAGATGTTAGATCGGTCCAGGCTATGGCTGGTCCACTCAAGGACATTCAGAGACTTGTCCAGAACCCACTCCTGCATTGTCCTGGCTGTGTGCTTAGGGTCGTTATCCTGTTGGAGGTTCCTAGCGCTCTGGAGCAGGTTTTCCAACAAGGATCTCTCTGTGCTTTTCTCCTTTTACTGAGGAGTGGCTTCCATCTGGCCACTCTACCAGAAAGGCCTGAGATGGATGTCCTTCTGGAAGGTTCTCCCATCTCCACAGAGGAACTCTAGAGCTCTGTCAGAGTGACCATCGTGTCCTTCTTCCCAGATTGCTCAGTTTGGCTGGGTGGCCAGCTCTAGGATGAGTCTTGGTGGTTCCAAACGTCTTCCATTTAACAATGATGGAGGCCACTGTGTACTTGGGGACCTTCAATGCTGCGGACATTTTTT
Organism: Oncorhynchus clarkii lewisi; assembly: GCF_045791955.1. Lineage (NCBI taxonomy): Eukaryota > Metazoa > Chordata > Actinopteri > Salmoniformes > Salmonidae > Oncorhynchus > Oncorhynchus clarkii. The sequence continues at coordinate 13,927,927 of NC_092162.1, forward strand.
GGTACTCTTCCCCAGATCTATATCTTGACACAATCCTGTCTCAGAGCTCTACGGACAATTCCTTTGACCTCATGGCTTGGTTTTTGCTCTGACATGCACTGTCAACTGTGGGACATTATATAGACAGGTGTGTGTCTTTACAAATCATGTGAAATCAATTGAATTTACCACAGGTGGACTCCAATCAAGTTGAAGAAACATCTCAAGGATCATCAATGGAAACGGGATTCACCTGAGTTCAATTTCGAGTCTCATAGAAAAGGGTCTGAATACTTATGGTAATCAGGTATTACTGTTTTTTATATTTTGTATTCAATACACTGGTTTTTCTTTGTCATTATGGAGTATTGTGTGTAGATTGATGAGGAAAAAAATGACTTTAACACATTTTAGAACAAGGCTCTAATGTAATAAAATGTGGAAAAATCCAAGGGGTCTCAATACTTTCCGAATGTACTGTATACATGTTTGCTTCACACGAAGGCTACTCTCTTTATTTCTGGTATAATAACACATTGAATATAGGATATGAAGACTATACTTAGTCCACAATGCCCTAGCTACTGCATAGCTGGCAATGTATGGCCCACTCCATTGCCAAGGTCCCCCTTAATGCTCGTTAGGCTAATTGAATGAACATTAATGGTCATTCAGGACAGCTTTTTCTTGTGGCTGAAGTGCACTGTACACTCCTGCATAAGCACCACCCACACACAAAATAACCAGAAACAATGTCCTACATGTGCCCATGGCTCTGTGAACAATGGCGGCAGCGCAGAATTCTGCTTTGTGTTCATGGACTTTAAAGTTTCTTTTAAGTCTTAGGTTTTCTAATGACTAGTTTCTCATGGTAGATTTGAAGACGAATGACAATTAACAGAGGTTCCATAACTTAAGAGGGGTACTTGGGAGAGGAGCAGGTGTTTTGTACAGCTAGCAAAGAGAGACAGAGGCTATAAACTGAGCCATTAAAGGGATTCTTCAGGATTTTGACAATGAAGCCCTTTATCTTCATCTTCATGTATATGAACCCGCGGATACCATTTATATATCTCCGTGTCCAGTATGTAGGAAGTTATAGGCAGTTTCTCAAGCCAATGCTAACTACCGTTAGCACAATGATTGGAAGTCTTTGGTAATAGTAGCAGGCTAGCTGTTATCATAGACTTCCAGGCATTGTGCTTACGCAGTTAGCAATTGCGCTAATGCTAGTGAGCAACTTCCTTCAAACTGCACGCAGAGACATAAAAATGGTATCCACAAGTTAATCTGACTCTGGGTAAATAGATAAAGGTCTTTAATTGCCAAAATCCAAAAGTAACCCTTTAATATCTATTTCATCTCAGTGCATAGAACTCAGCATTCTTGATAGGACCTTTAGTGCCCGCAAAATTCATCTCAGGTTCAATCTTCTCAGGTTTAATATAATGATAGTTATCTCTCAGTAATATTTAATGGATATTATAGATACTTTTGGAGTTCCAAGCACAATGGAGGATAGGTACAGAAAATGACTAATGTAATTGAATCCAGAACTGGAAGTGAATGAACTGTAAAAAAACAAAAAACAAAACAAACATTGTATCTCAAGAGATTTCATGCAGACGATTAATCTTTAAAGAGAGGATCCATTTGCCATTCTTAGCTATGATATAATATCAATCTGGTTTATATGAAACAACCATACGGAACATGATATCCCTGAAACACAGGATTAAGTACATATCAAATCCTGCACAGTTTGACAGCATTTGTAAAAAAACAAAACAAAAATTCCAATTACTGTGTACATGTCCACCAGGAAAAGCAATACAAACAAGCTTCTCTTTATAATTGTCTTTCCTTTTATTTTTTATTTTTTTTGTCCAATCATAACTACACACGGAGATAGCAGAAAAAATTATATTTTTGCTTTCTTGAGGAGGTCTCTGGAGTCTGGTCACATGACCAGGCTAAGGGAGTGGAAGCCACAGTAATCACACACAGAATGTAATTGAGCATTTGAATGACAGCTGTCTGGCGATGATAGGTGGTAGTAATGTGATTATTGCCACGGTCCTGGCGGCTCTCGCTGCTTTAATCACATTGTAGGCCAGCATGTGTGTGCAGTGGTGGGAGCCTGAATTCACAAAGACCAGCCCACACAGTCTCTGCTCTTCTTAGCTTTGCTCAAAGCCCAGGTATAGGAGAACCAAAGCCAATGGGAGTTTACGTCTCAATAGTAAGCTACCATGGAAACCCGTTAATCACAACAAAATATCCTTTCAGAGAGAAAGTATAGAGCAGGTAGGTACAGACCTTGAGTCGGATGGATGCACCTAATACAGTTGAGGAGCCCCTAAGGTGTCTGTCTAATGCATATCTGAATCAAAATATGCAATGTGTGTGCTTGGCACATAATACTGCACCTACTGTATATCTTATTGACATCAATGCATGATTTAAAATGAAAACTCTAGTTACACACACTATCCTAAGATAGGAACTGCCCATAGAGTTTCTGACAGGGTGGCCAATCGGAGGAAACTAGACTCACCTACTTTACCGATAAATGTAGCACAGGGTGACTTGGTTTCACTCGGGTGTGATGTGGTGGCCCTGCCTGTGACTTCAAATTAGTGTCGCCCTGGGCCCAAGGGAGAATTTCCTCTTGGTCACAGGGGGAGGCTGAGGGGAAAACGACTCATAATAATGCCCGGAAAGGAGCAAATGGAATGTTGTCCAACACCTGGAAACTATGTGTTTGATGTATTTGTTTACATTTCACTAATTCCGCTTCAGTCATTTCCACAAGCCTGTCCTCCCCAATTAAGGTGCCACCAACCTCCTGTGCTCTTGGTGTAATCGTTAAGACGTTGGTTCCCGAGTGGGACACTGGGATTCAGTTCCCACCAGTTACATAAACAAGGAGGCAAGCAAGGAAGTATACACCAGATAGGAACAGCAAAGTGGACCCTTTGTTTTATTCAGGGTCAGCCATAGTATTACAGCACCCCTTGAGCACATTAGGGTTAAGTGCCTTGCTCAAGGACACATCAACACATTTTTTACCTTGTCGGCTCAGGTATTCAAAACAGCAACCTTTCAGTTAATGGCCCAACGTTCTAACCGCTAGGCTACCTGCCCACCTACCTGTCGAATAGTACTCTACCCTGTGTTGCCCCAACTTTCAGGGCTAGACAGTGTGTTACAAGCAGGGAATATGATTAGCATGCTTTGTTAAGCAGCCCGCCACAGTAACACAGTGGTGTGAGTGTGTTTACACTGTAACCTCTGATGTCTTCTGAGAGGACAAAGACACCTTTATGGAAAAATCACATGATTTCACATGTGGAAAATGACATGATTTCACATGTGGAAAATGACATGAAACCATGCGCTTTTGGAACACTTTACGTGACGATATACCACATATAGTGTCAGACGTAGATTTTCACGTGGGATCGCATAACTTTTCACATGTGGATTATAATGTTCACATGAGATCTCACAAAAAGTACTCTATGATACACACACAGCGCGTTTACCATACAGTGTCTTCAACTTATATCCATGACTACATGGCATGTTCAATTACACAGTAATTATTCCACAACATGTCCTTACCTGGAACTTAAACTCACAGCCTCTTGGTTTACTGCATTCCAATATTCCTGCTACGCCATCATGTCTGTGTCAATAACTGATTTCACCTGTATTTCTACACTTTGGACGTAAAAAAATTAAAATGCACTCAACAAAAACAATTATATTGATCAGCAATTTCACATGTGAAATGTCACGTGAAGTGTTCCAAAAACCCGTTATCACGTGAAGTACTCCAAAAACCCGTTATCACGTGAAGAACTCCAAAAACCCGTTGTCACGTGAAGTACTCCAAAAACCCGTTGTCACGTGAAGTGTTCCAAAAACCCGTTATCACGTGAAGTACTCCAAAAACCCGTTATCTCGTGAAGTACTCCAAAAACCCGTTATCACGTGAAGTACTCCAAAAACCCGTTGTCACGTGAAGTACTCCAAAAACCCGTTATCACGTGAAGTGTTCCAAAAACCCGTTATCACGTGAAGTACTCCAAAAACCCGTTATCACGTGAAGTACTCCAAAAACCCGTTGTCACGTGAAGTGTTCCAAAAACCCGTTATCACGTGAAGTACTCCAAAAACCCGTTATCACGTGAAGTACTCCAAAAACCCGTTGTCACGGGAAGTACTCCAAAAACCCGTTATCACGTGAAGTGTTCCAAAAACCCGTTATCACGTGAAGTACTCCAAAAACCCGTTGTCACGTGAAGTACTCCAAAAACCCGTTGTCACGTGAAGTACTCCAAAAACCCGTTGTCACGTGAAGTGTTCCAAAAACCCGTTGTCACGTGAAGTACTCCAAAAACCCGTTATCACGTGAAGTACTCCAAAAACCCGTTATCACGTGAAGTACTCCAAAAACCCGTTGTCACGTGAAGTGTTCCAAAAACCCGTTATCACGTGAAGTACTCCAAAAACCCGTTGTCACGTGAAGTGTTCCAAAAACCCGTTATCACGTGAAGTACTCCAAAAACCCGTTATCACGTGAAGTACTCCAAAAACCCGTTGTCACGTGAAGTGTTCCAAAAACCCGTTGTCACGTGAAGTGTTCCAAAAACCTGTTATCACGTGAAGTACTCCAAAAACCCGTTGTCACGTGAAGTGTTCCAAAAACCCGTTGTCACGTGAAGTGTTCCAAAAACCTGTTATCACGTGAAGTACTCCAAAAACCCGTTATCACGTGAAGTACTCCAAAAACCCGTTATCACGTGAAGTGTTCCAAAAACCCATTATCACGTGAAGTACTCCAAAAACCCGTTATCACGTGAAGTGTTCCAAAAACCCGCTATCACGTGAAGTACTCCAAAAAGACATGTTTTCACATGTCATGTGAAATCATGATTTTCCACTTGTGAAATCATGTGGTTCAACATGTGATGAAATGAAACTACACCATCAGCCACAGCTGTTCATTTTGCAGAATTGTTTTGGTAATTTGACAGTAAATTTCTACAATAATAGTGTTTAGCTATATATATACACTGTGAATCGCAATGCACTTGGGTACTTTTTGTCCCATCCTGCAAGTCAATTTGGCACGCCTCACTTGCAATTGCATTTAAACTTATGGGACACTAGTTTAGATGCACTTATAGCACAACCACAAATTGTGGAAACAACTTTTAATGTACACTGAGTGTACAAAGCATTAGGAACACCTGAATGTTCCATGACATAGACTGACCAGGTTAATCCAGGTGAAAGCGATGATCCCTTATTGATGTCACTTGTTAAGTCCACTTCAATCAGTGTAAATGAAGGGGAGGGGACAGGTTAAATAAGTATTTTTAAGCCTGGAGACAACTGAGACATGGATTGTGCATGCGGGTCATTCAGAGAGCGAAAGTGCAAGTCGAAATATTTAAGTGTATTCGAACGGGGTATGGTAGTAGGTGCAAGGTGCACCGGTTTGTGTCAAGTACTGCAACGCTGCTGGGTTTTTCACGCTCAACAGTTTCCTGTGTGTATCAAGAATGGTCCATCACCCAAAGGACAGCTAACTTGACACAACTGTGGGAAGCATTAGAGTCAACATGGTCCAGCCTCCCTGTAGAGTCCATGCCCTGATGAATTGGGGCAGTTCTGAGGGCAAAACGGGGTGCACTTAATATTAGAAAGATGTTCCTAACGTTTGGTATACTCATTGTGTGTTCCAAGCAAAAGTTATGAACCTGGTGGCACTGTAGAAATGTCAATGCACTCCCAACCAAGTGCAGAGAGAGAGAGAAATCAAGATGGTGATGGTGTTAAACTGCAAGATAACACAGAGCTCCCCTTCATTTCACTATAGCATGAAGACGAGACATCATTATCTCTGAGTATTGAATCCTACAGTAGCAATAAACTGGAAAATATTAGGCCAAAATTGATGAGACAATAGACACAATGTTCATATCACCACAGTAACCCCATTGTTCCATAATTGTCCAGTGGACAGTCAATGAACTCCACAAAGCCAGCGTGACTGATGTGTGTGAAATACATCTCTATTTCAAGTTGCAAATCACCAAAGCAGGTGAGGGAAAAGGTAGGTGCAGCAGAACGGATCGATGGCAACACAACACAACAACGGTTCCCACCTCATCTCATCTCCCTGCCACCGCTCGGCCATGCTCTTAATTCTATCATTTAAATATGAAGACACAAAGGGCCTCGCTAAGTAAAAATGCATGACAGGGAACTAAAAGCCGAAAGCCAATCCTTGGTCAACAGACAATTAATCTCTTCCCTTCCTCCCATCCATCCCTCTTCCACTCTGTCTCTCTCGCTACTCCCCTCTCTCATTCCGGCCTAAAAAAGGAAAATAGTCGAAATGGAGATCTCGAAATTCCAATTACAACGGCAGTAATTAGGAAAGAATGTGGGGTTCTCACAATTATTATCTGGCTTGCAAGCGACCCCTCCGCCACAGCTTTAATAAACCCTATATTGCCTGAGAAGATATTTCCTCCTCTCTCTGTCTTCCTCCTTGGAGCTGAATTAACTAACTGATTCTGAGGAGGAGGAGGACGACAACAAGGGAGGAGGGGAGGAGGAGGTCAACGAGGAAAGAGGAGGGGAGGAGGAGAGGATGATGACGAGGAGGAGGTTGAGGAGGAGGAGATGAGAGGGGGAGGAGGAGGCAGGAGAGGGCTGCATGAATTTGTTTCCCCAGTTAGCGTTGGCAGGGTGAAGAACAGAACGGCAGCCCATACATCTCCTGCAGAGCAACACTGTCACTACTACTGCTGCTATTAGTACTGACAACAATGCTCCAATGCAGACCCTGATATGGTCAGCTCTCATGCTCACTATGCAAGGAATCTACACACTTTCATCTGCTGTTGTATGTTACCCTTTCCTGGCCTAACAAGGCTTATCTATTTAAGATCTCTTCTCCATTAATCAATCAATAGTACATTACTTTACTATTCTGTAGTAGTCTAATAAGCACCTCTGAAAGCTCATGTGGTGCTTGGTTTGTTTGTTATTGCCTGTCTATCACTGAAGAGCTGAGGTTCACCCTTCACCTGACATTACTATCTTATCTTCAGCATTCCATTTCTAATGTTACGCTAAACCTGGCAGTATATCTCAGCAAACATATATGTCTGTACCTTGTACAGTACCTATCTGCCTGAGGCAATAATGCTACTGTTATTTCAGTGAAAGATACAATCATCCTTTAATAGCTTTATCATACACTATTGAATAGAAAATAAATGCATTCATTTACCGGGTAGATGAGTTCCTTTTAGTCCTTAACTGACAGGCAGTCTGATATTAAGAGCCTATAATTATGATGCTAATTCCACAAAGACCATTATGGTTCTGCTTATTACGGGTCCTAAATTGAGGACTTCAATAAGGCCTCTATTGGTTTTGTAGTTAAATGGTATGGTCGTCATTATAATTTGGCTCTGCCTCCTTTTTTAAATGTAGAATTGAAGGCATATGGCACTCCAATATTAAGCAGAATGCTGACACACATTTAATCAGCCAAAGGGTTTGAAACAGAGTTAGCCATTTTTTTAAAAAAGAGAACAGAAACACATTATTAACATAAACTGTGAGTCAGATGATCTTGGTTTGTTTGAACCACAACTGGATGGCCACATTACCCCAGATGAAACTGGAATAGCAGTCTTACCAATTGGTACCGTCATATGACTTGAGCAGAGGTCCTGTCATTATGCTACGGCTAAACTGTCACCTCTGCCGATGACTTTAGTACGCTCGGGTCTCTACGTGTGTCCCAAATGTCAACCTATTCCCTATGTAGTGCACTACTTCTGACCAGGGCCCATAGAGCTCAAGGCAAAAGTAGTGCGCTATATAGGACATAGGGTGCCATTTTGGAGGCAGCCTCTGAGTCATCAAAGGTAGTGTGACCCACACTGGGTTGTAAAGGCAGTCAGGGTATGCAGGGTGAGAGCGGAGAGGAGAGGAGAGCGGTGCTAATGAATTCTCCCAGCCAGTTCATAAACGGCCCATACATCCACCAGGGCCTCCCCAGGGGAACACTTAGCACCGGGTCAAACAGGCTCCTCCGTAGCATGTTCTTTCAGAGCCATTCAAACCAAAGGTCAACACGGATTTATCACAGTGCTATTGATGGATGTCAGTGACACCCAGGGTTTAGGCGGCGAGCACGTGCTGCTTAAACATGCAGGGGCTTAGAGCTGAGCAGGTGACATAAAGTGTAGTCAACCTTGTTCTAAGGGCAGAAAGAATCTGATTGGTTTAGAGCAGAACAAATCTGATTGGTTTCTAAAAAGTCAATGGGCAGAGTTTAACAGATGCACAACTCTTTGAACTGAGAATCTTATAAGTAAATCTTTGAATTGTAGAATTTTGATATCATTATTTATGTTACAGTAGTAAATGTGACAACCCAGAAAACAGGGGACATCCTGAGGACATTCAGTAATTTTTATTTGACATTTATTTAACTAGGCAAGTCAGTTAAGAACAAATTGTTAATTTCAATGACGGCTTAGGAACAGTGGGTTAACTGCCTTGTTCAGGGTAGAAAGACAGATTTGTACCTTGTCGGCTCAGGCATTTGATCTCTTCTGTTACTAGTCCAACGCTCTAACCACTAGAATACCCTGCCACCCCATTAGTTCCCTTAAAGGGTAACTCCCAACCCCAGTTTCAGCCTTTGCCCAAGCTCTTCAAATTTAAAAAAATGCATTCTGTTGAGAAGTTGCAGGTTGGAGGAATTGCTCATATTATTTTGGGGGTGGGTAAATGTAGTTGTACCTGATCCTTCAACACTTTTTCACTAAAGCATACTTACCAAAAGTCCACTGGCACCCTCTAATAATAATACCATTATGTGCATTGCAAGGAAATACAACTCTGGAAAGTTAGCTCACAGTGTCAAGGCAACCGCGTTCCCGACATCTATTGCCACTTGTTGTGTGAGTTTGAATCCTGACAGTATAATATAGACCGCGGTCCGCCAGTTGAGTATGGGGGTGCAAAGTGAAAAGTGCAATCATCACCTTGAAAATGAAGATTAGGGGCTCAATTCAATCTAACCCACATTGCAGTAGTTTCCAATGGGAAAATTCACTCACAGATTTGTCATGGGGTACTACATAAAAACCTACAACTACTATCAGGGCATTCCCTCATTCCCACAGGTGGTGCCAGAACAACAACCTCACCCTCAACGTGATCAAGACAAAGAAGAAGATTGTGGACTACCGGAAAAAGAGGACCGAGCACACCCCCATTCACCAACAAACTAACTTGGTCCAAGCACTCCAAGATAGTTGTGAAGAGGGCACGACAAAACCTATTCCCCCTCAGGAGACTGAAAAGATTTGGCATGGGTCCTCAAATCCTCAAAAGGTTCTACAGCTGCACCATCGAGAGCATC